>NW_027098840.1:0-199691 GCF_037042795.1 Molothrus aeneus
GGAGAGTGGTAAAGTACTGTTTTCTCTAAGTCTGAAGGCTGCCCACACTGTGCCTGTGTGCTGCAGCTTGCATCTTCGCCTTTGGCAAGCTGCCGCTCGCCGATTCTCCCGGAGGCGAAGAAGCGGCTTCTTCGCACACAGAGCATTGTGGCGAGCGCAGGGAGCTCCTGAGAGCGGTTTGTGCCGAAAGAAGCCCGGGACCGGCACTTAGCTTCGGAGAGCTGCGTATCTGCGTCTTCTGCGTGTCTTGCCGCTCTACACTCAGCAAAAAGCTTTTCCACCATATCTTGCAAGGAGAAACTCTGCCAGGAAAGAAAACATCCAAAATCTTGTTCTAAAGCTTGCAGGGGGGTCTGCAAAGAGTTTGGCAAGAATGAAAGGTAGTTGTCCAAAACTCGTTCTTTTCCAATAGAATAACCATGGAAAAGGCAGGAGAGTGGTAAAGTACTGTTTTCTCTAAGTCTGAATGCTGCCCACACTGTGCCTGTGTGCTGCACCTTGCATCTTCGCCTTTGGGAAGCTGCCGCTCGCCGATTCTCCCGCAGGCGAAGAAGCGGCTTCTTCGCACACAGAGCATTGTGGCGAGCGCAGGGAGCTCCTGAGAGCGGTTTGTGCCGAAAGAAGCCCGGGACCGGCACTTAGCTTCGGAGAGCTGCGTATCCGCGTCTTCTGCGTGTCTTGCCGCTCTACACTCAGCAAAAAGCTTTTCCACCATATCTTGCAAGGAGAAACTCTGCCAGGAAAGAAAACATCCAAAATCTTGTTCTAAAGCTTGCACGGGGGTCTGCAAAGAGTTTGGCAAGAATGAAAGGTAGTTGTCCAAAACTCGTTCTTTTCCAATAGAATAACCATGGAAAAGGCAGGAGAGTGGTAAAGTACTGTTTTCTCTAAGTCTGAAGGCTGCCCACACTGTGCCTGTGTGCCGCAGCTTGCATCTTCGCCTTTGGCAAGCTGCCGCTCGCCGATTCTCCCGCAGGCGAAGAAGCGGCTTCTTCGCACACAGAGCATTGTGGCGAGCGCAGGGAGCTCCTGAGAGCGGTTTGTGCCGAAAGAAGCCCGGGACCGGCACTTAGCTTCGGAGAGCTGCGTATCTGCGTCTTCTGTGTGTCTTGCCGCTCTACACTCAGCAAAAAGCTTTTCCACCATATCTTGCAAGGAGAAACTCTGCCAGGAAAGAAAACATCCAAAATCTTGTTCTAAAGCTTGCACGGGGGTCTGCAAAGAGTTTGGCAAGAATGAAAGGTAGTTGTCCAAAACTCGTTCTTTTCCAATAGAATAACCATGGATAAGGCAGGAGAGTGGTAAAGTACTGTTTTCTCTAAGTCTGAATGCTGCCCACACTGTGCCTGTGTGCTGCAGCTTGCATCTTCGCCTTTGGGAAGCTGCCGCTCGCCGATTCTCCCGGAGGCGAAGAAGCGGCTTCTTCGCACACAGAGCATTGTGGCGAGCGCAGGGAGCTCCTGAGAGCGGTTTGTGCCGAAAGAAGCCCGGGACCGGCACTTAGCTTCGGAGAGCTGCGTATCTGCGTCTTCTGCGTGTCTTGCCGCTCTACACTCAGCAAAAAGCTTTTCCACCATATCTTGCAAGGAGAAACTCTGCCAGGAAAGAAAACATCCAAAATCTTGTTCTAAAGCTTGCACGGGGGTCTGCAAAGAGTTTGGCAAGAATGAAAGGTAGTTGTCCAAAACTCGTTCTTTTCCAATAGAATAACCATGGAAAAGGCAGGAGAGTGGTAAAGTACTGTTTTCTCTAAGTCTGAAGGCTGCCCACACTGTGCCTGCGTGCTGCAGCTTGCATCTTCGCCTTTGGGAAGCTGCCGCTCGCCGATTCTCCCGGAGGCGAAGAAGCGGCTTCTTCGCACACAGAGCATTGTGGCGAGCGCAGGGAGCTCCTGAGAGCGGTTTGTGCCGAAAGAAGCCCGGGACCGGCACTTAGCTTCGGAGAGCTGCGTATCTGCGTCTTCTGCGTGTCTTGCCGCTCTACACTCAGCCAAAAGCTTTTCCACCATATCTTGCAAGGAGAAACTCTGCCAGGAAAGAAAACATCCAAAATCTTGTTCTAAAGCTTGCACGGGGGTCTGCAAAGAGTTTGGCAAGAATGAAAGGTAGTTGTCCAAAACTCGTTCTTTTCCAATAGAATAACCATGGAAAAGGCAGGAGAGTGGTAAAGTACTGTTTTCTCTAAGTCTGAAGGCTGCCCACACTGTGCCTGTGTGCCGCAGCTTGCATCTTCGCCTTTGGGAAGCTGCCGCTCGCCGATTCTCCCGCAGGCGAAGAAGCGGCTTCTTCGCACACAGAGCATTGTGGCGAGCGCAGGGAGCTCCTGAGAGCGGTTTGTGCCGAAAGAAGCCCGGGACCGGCACTTAGCTTCGGAGAGCTGCGTATCTGCGTCTTCTGCGTGTCTTGCCGCTCTACACTCAGCCAAAAAGCTTTTCCACCATATCTTGCAAGGAGAAACTCTGCCAGGAAAGAAAACATCCAAAATCTTGTTCTAAAGCTTGCACGGGGGTCTGCAAAGAGTTTGGCAAGAATGAAAGGTAGTTGTCCAAAACTCGTTCTTTTCCAATAGAATAACCATGGAAAAGGCAGGAGAGTGGTAAAGTACTGTTTTCTCTAAGTCTGAAGGCTGCCCACACTGTGCCTGTGTGCCGCAGCTTGCATCTTCGCCTTTGGGAAGCTGCCGCTCGCCGATTCTCCCGCAGGCGAAGAAGCGGCTTCTTCGCACACAGAGCATTGTGGCGAGCGCAGGGAGCTCCTGAGAGCGGTTTGTGCCGAAAGAAGCCCGGGACCGGCACTTAGCTTCGGAGAGCTGCGTATCTGCGTCTTCTGCGTGTCTTGCCGCTCTACACTCAGCAAAAAGCTTTTCCACCATATCTTGCAAGGAGAAACTCTGCCAGGAAAGAAAACATCCAAAATCTGGTTCTAAAGCTTGCACGGGGGTCTGCAAAGAGTTTGGCAAGAATGAAAGGTAGTTGTCCAAAACTCGTTCTTTTCCAATAGAATAACCATGGAAAAGGCAGGAGAGTGGTAAAGTACTGTTTTCTCTAAGTCTGAAGGCTGCCCACACTGTGCCTGTGTGCTGCAGCTTGCATCTTCGCCTTTGCGAAGCTGCCGCTCGCCGATTCTCCCGGAGGCGAAGAAGCGGCTTCTTCGCACACAGAGCATTGTGGCGAGCGCAGGGAGCTCCTGAGAGCGGTTTGTGCCGAAAGAAGCCCGGGACCGGCACTTAGCTTCGGAGAGCTGCGTATCTGCGTCTTCTGCGTGTCTTGCCGCTCTACACTCAGCCAAAAGCTTTTCCACCATATCTTGCAAGGAGAAACTCTGCCAGGAAAGAAAACATCCAAAATCTTGTTCTAAAGCTTGCACGGAGGTCTGCAAAGAGTTTGGCAAGAATGAAAGGTAGTTGTCCAAAACTCGTTCTTTTCCAATAGAATAACCATGGATAAGGCAGGAGAGTGGTAAAGTACTGTTTTCTCTAAGTCTGAAGGCTGCCCACACTGTGCCTGTGTGCTGCAGCTTGCATCTTCGCCTTTGGGAAGCTGCCGCTCGCCGATTCTCCCGCAGGCGAAGAAGCGGCTTCTTCGCACACAGAGCATTGTGGCGAGCGCAGGGAGCTCCTGAGAGCGGTTTGTGCCGAAAGAAGCCCGGGACCGGCACTTAGCTTCGGAGAGCTGCGTATCTGCGTCTTCTGCGTGTCTTGCCGCTCTACACTCAGCAAAAAGCTTTTCCACCATATCTTGCAAGGAGAAACTCTGCCAGGAAAGAAAACATCCAAAATCTTGTTCTAAAGCTTGCACGGGGGTCTGCAAAGAGTTTGGCAAGAATGAAAGGTAGTTGTCCAAAACTCGTTCTTTTCCAATAGAATAACCATGGAAAAGGCAGGAGAGTGGTAAAGTACTGTTTTCTCTAAGTCTGAATGCTGCCCACACTGTGCCTGCGTGCTGCAGCTTGCATCTTCGCCTTTGGGAAGCTGCCGCTCGCCGATTCTCCCGGAGGCGAAGAAGCGGCTTCTTCGCACACAGAGCATTGTGGCGAGCGCAGGGGAGCTCCTGAGAGCGGTTTGTGCCGAAAGAAGCCCGGGACCGGCACTTAGCTTCGGAGAGCTGCGTATCTGCGTCTTCTGCGTGTCTTGCCGCTCTACACTCAGCCAAAAGCTTTTCCACCATATCTTGCAAGGAGAAACTCTGCCAGGAAAGAAAACATCCAAAATCTTGTTCTAAAGCTTGCACGGGGGTCTGCAAAGAGTTGGGCAAGAATGAAAGGTAGTTGTCCAAAACTCGTTCTTTTCCAATAGAATAACCATGGAAAAGGCAGGAGAGTGGTAAAGTACTGTTTTCTCTAAGTCTGAAGGCTGCCCACACTGTGCCTGTGTGCTGCAGCTTGCATCTTCGCCTTTGGCAAGCTGCCGCTCGCCGATTCTCCCGGAGGCGAAGAAGCGGCTTCTTCGCACACAGAGCATTGTGGCGAGCGCAGGGAGCTCCTGAGAGCGGTTTGTGCCGAAAGAAGCCCGGGACCGGCACTTAGCTTCGGAGAGCTGCGTATCTGCGTCTTCTGCGTGTCTTGCCGCTCTACACTCAGCAAAAAGCTTTTCCACCATATCTTGCAAGGAGAAACTCTGCCAGGAAAGAAAACATCCAAATCTTGTTCTAAAGCTTGCAGGGGGGTCTGCAAAGAGTTTGGCAAGAATGAAAGGTAGTTGTCCAAAACTCGTTCTTTTCCAATAGAATAACCATGGAAAAGGCAGGAGAGTGGTAAAGTACTGTTTTCTCTAAGTCTGAATGCTGCCCACACTGTGCCTGTGTGCTGCACCTTGCATCTTCGCCTTTGGGAAGCTGCCGCTCGCCGATTCTCCCGCAGGCGAAGAAGCGGCTTCTTCGCACACAGAGCATTGTGGCGAGCGCAGGGAGCTCCTGAGAGCGGTTTGTGCCGAAAGAAGCCCGGGACCGGCACTTAGCTTCGGAGAGCTGCGTATCCGCGTCTTCTGCGTGTCTTGCCGCTCTACACTCAGCAAAAAGCTTTTCCACCATATCTTGCAAGGAGAAACTCTGCCAGGAAAGAAAACATCCAAAATCTTGTTCTAAAGCTTGCACGGGGGTCTGCAAAGAGTTTGGCAAGAATGAAAGGTAGTTGTCCAAAACTCGTTCTTTTCCAATAGAATAACCATGGAAAAGGCAGGAGAGTGGTAAAGTACTGTTTTCTCTAAGTCTGAAGGCTGCCCACACTGTGCCTGTGTGCCGCAGCTTGCATCTTCGCCTTTGGGAAGCTGCCGCTCGCCGATTCTCCCGCAGGCGAAGAAGCGGCTTCTTCGCACACAGAGCATTGTGGCGAGCGCAGGGAGCTCCTGAGAGCGGTTTGTGCCGAAAGAAGCCCGGGACCGGCACTTAGCTTCGGAGAGCTGCGTATCTGCGTCTTCTGCGTGTCTTGCCGCTCTACACTCAGCAAAAAGCTTTTCCACCATATCTTGCAAGGAGAAACTCTGCCAGGAAAGAAAACATCCAAAATCTTGTTCTAAAGCTTGCACGGGGGTCTGCAAAGAGTTTGGCAAGAATGAAAGGTAGTTGTCCAAAACTCGTTCTTTTCCAATAGAATAACCATGGAAAAGGCAGGAGAGTGGTAAAGTACTGTTTTCTCTAAGTCTGAAGGCTGCCCACACTGTGCCTGTGTGCCGCAGCTTGCATCTTCGCCTTTGGGAAGCTGCCGCTCGCCGATTCTCCCGCAGGCGAAGAAGCGGCTTCTTCGCACACAGAGCATTGTGGCGAGCGCAGGGAGCTCCTGAGAGCGGTTTGTGCCGAAAGAAGCCCGGGACCGGCACTTAGCTTCGGAGAGCTGCGTATCTGCGTCTTCTGCGTGTCTTGCCGCTCTACACTCAGCAAAAAGCTTTTCCACCATATCTTGCAAGGAGAAACTCTGCCAGGAAAGAAAACATCCAAAATCTGGTTCTAAAGCTTGCACGGGGGTCTGCAAAGAGTTTGGCAAGAATGAAAGGTAGTTGTCCAAAACTCGTTCTTTTCCAATAGAATAACCATGGAAAAGGCAGGAGAGTGGTAAAGTACTGTTTTCTCTAAGTCTGAAGGCTGCCCACACTGTGCCTGTGTGCTGCAGCTTGCATCTTCGCCTTTGCGAAGCTGCCGCTCGCCGATTCTCCCGGAGGCGAAGAAGCGGCTTCTTCGCACACAGAGCATTGTGGCGAGCGCAGGGAGCTCCTGAGAGCGGTTTGTGCCGAAAGAAGCCCGGGACCGGCACTTAGCTTCGGAGAGCTGCGTATCTGCGTCTTCTGCGTGTCTTGCCGCTCTACACTCAGCCAAAAGCTTTTCCACCATATCTTGCAAGGAGAAACTCTGCCAGGAAAGAAAACATCCAAAATCTTGTTCTAAAGCTTGCACGGAGGTCTGCAAAGAGTTTGGCAAGAATGAAAGGTAGTTGTCCAAAACTCGTTCTTTTCCAATAGAATAACCATGGATAAGGCAGGAGAGTGGTAAAGTACTGTTTTCTCTAAGTCTGAAGGCTGCCCACACTGTGCCTGTGTGCTGCAGCTTGCATCTTCGCCTTTGGGAAGCTGCCGCTCGCCGATTCTCCCGCAGGCGAAGAAGCGGCTTCTTCGCACACAGAGCATTGTGGCGAGCGCAGGGAGCTCCTGAGAGCGGTTTGTGCCGAAAGAAGCCCGGGACCGGCACTTAGCTTCGGAGAGCTGCGTATCTGCGTCTTCTGCGTGTCTTGCCGCTCTACACTCAGCCAAAAGCTTTTCCACCATATCTTGCAAGGAGAAACTCTGCCAGGAAAGAAAACATCCAAAATCTTGTTCTAAAGCTTGCACGGGGGTCTGCAAAGAGTTTGGCAAGAATGAAAGGTAGTTGTCCAAAACTCGTTCTTTTCCAATAGAATAACCATGGAAAAGGCAGGAGAGTGGTAAAGTACTGTTTTCTCTAAGTCTGAAGGCTGCCCACACTGTGCCTGTGTGCCGCAGCTTGCATCTTCGCCTTTGGGAAGCTGCCGCTCGCCGATTCTCCCGCAGGCGAAGAAGCGGCTTCTTCGCACACAGAGCATTGTGGCGAGCGCAGGGAGCTCCTGAGAGCGGTTTGTGCCGAAAGAAGCCCGGGACCGGCACTTAGCTTCGGAGAGCTGCGTATCTGCGTCTTCTGCGTGTCTTGCCGCTCTACACTCAGCAAAAAGCTTTTCCACCATATCTTGCAAGGAGAAACTCTGCCAGGAAAGAAAACATCCAAAATCTTGTTCTAAAGCTTGCACGGGGGTCTGCAAAGAGTTTGGCAAGAATGAAAGGTAGTTGTCCAAAACTCGTTCTTTTCCAATAGAATAACCATGGAAAAGGCAGGAGAGTGGTAAAGTACTGTTTTCTCTAAGTCTGAATGCTGCCCACACTGTGCCTGCGTGCTGCAGCTTGCATCTTCGCCTTTGGGAAGCTGCCGCTCGCCGATTCTCCCGGAGGCGAAGAAGCGGCTTCTTCGCACACAGAGCATTGTGGCGAGCGCAGGGAGCTCCTGAGAGCGGTTTGTGCCGAAAGAAGCCCGGGACCGGCACTTAGCTTCGGAGAGCTGCGTATCTGCGTCTTCTGCGTGTCTTGCCGCTCTACACTCAGCCAAAAGCTTTTCCACCATATCTTGCAAGGAGAAACTCTGCCAGGAAAGAAAACATCCAAAATCTTGTTCTAAAGCTTGCACGGGGGTCTGCAAAGAGTTTGGCAAGAATGAAAGGTAGTTGTCCAAAACTCGTTCTTTTCCAATAGAATAACCATGGAAAAGGCAGGAGAGTGGTAAAGTACTGTTTTCTCTAAGTCTGAAGGCTGCCCACACTGTGCCTGTGTGCTGCAGCTTGCATCTTCGCCTTTGGCAAGCTGCCGCTCGCCGATTCTCCCGGAGGCGAAGAAGCGGCTTCTTCGCACACAGAGCATTGTGGCGAGCGCAGGGAGCTCCTGAGAGCGGTTTGTGCCGAAAGAAGCCCGGGACCGGCACTTAGCTTCGGAGAGCTGCGTATCTGCGTCTTCTGCGTGTCTTGCCGCTCTACACTCAGCAAAAAGCTTTTCCACCATATCTTGCAAGGAGAAACTCTGCCAGGAAAGAAAACATCCAAAATCTTGTTCTAAAGCTTGCAGGGGGGTCTGCAAAGAGTTTGGCAAGAATGAAAGGTAGTTGTCCAAAACTCGTTCTTTTCCAATAGAATAACCATGGAAAAGGCAGGAGAGTGGTAAAGTACTGTTTTCTCTAAGTCTGAATGCTGCCCACACTGTGCCTGTGTGCTGCACCTTGCATCTTCGCCTTTGGGAAGCTGCCGCTCGCCGATTCTCCCGCAGGCGAAGAAGCGGCTTCTTCGCACACAGAGCATTGTGGCGAGCGCAGGGAGCTCCTGAGAGCGGTTTGTGCCGAAAGAAGCCCGGGACCGGCACTTAGCTTCGGAGAGCTGCGTATCCGCGTCTTCTGCGTGTCTTGCCGCTCTACACTCAGCAAAAAGCTTTTCCACCATATCTTGCAAGGAGAAACTCTGCCAGGAAAGAAAACATCCAAAATCTTGTTCTAAAGCTTGCACGGGGGTCTGCAAAGAGTTTGGCAAGAATGAAAGGTAGTTGTCCAAAACTCGTTCTTTTCCAATAGAATAACCATGGAAAAGGCAGGAGAGTGGTAAAGTACTGTTTTCTCTAAGTCTGAAGGCTGCCCACACTGTGCCTGTGTGCCGCAGCTTGCATCTTCGCCTTTGGCAAGCTGCCGCTCGCCGATTCTCCCGCAGGCGAAGAAGCGGCTTCTTCGCACACAGAGCATTGTGGCGAGCGCAGGGAGCTCCTGAGAGCGGTTTGTGCCGAAAGAAGCCCGGGACCGGCACTTAGCTTCGGAGAGCTGCGTATCTGCGTCTTCTGTGTGTCTTGCCGCTCTACACTCAGCAAAAAGCTTTTCCACCATATCTTGCAAGGAGAAACTCTGCCAGGAAAGAAAACATCCAAAATCTTGTTCTAAAGCTTGCACGGGGGTCTGCAAAGAGTTTGGCAAGAATGAAAGGTAGTTGTCCAAAACTCGTTCTTTTCCAATAGAATAACCATGGATAAGGCAGGAGAGTGGTAAAGTACTGTTTTCTCTAAGTCTGAATGCTGCCCACACTGTGCCTGTGTGCTGCAGCTTGCATCTTCGCCTTTGGGAAGCTGCCGCTCGCCGATTCTCCCGGAGGCGAAGAAGCGGCTTCTTCGCACACAGAGCATTGTGGCGAGCGCAGGGAGCTCCTGAGAGCGGTTTGTGCCGAAAGAAGCCCGGGACCGGCACTTAGCTTCGGAGAGCTGCGTATCTGCGTCTTCTGCGTGTCTTGCCGCTCTACACTCAGCAAAAAGCTTTTCCACCATATCTTGCAAGGAGAAACTCTGCCAGGAAAGAAAACATCCAAAATCTTGTTCTAAAGCTTGCACGGGGGTCTGCAAAGAGTTTGGCAAGAATGAAAGGTAGTTGTCCAAAACTCGTTCTTTTCCAATAGAATAACCATGGAAAAGGCAGGAGAGTGGTAAAGTACTGTTTTCTCTAAGTCTGAAGGCTGCCCACACTGTGCCTGCGTGCTGCAGCTTGCATCTTCGCCTTTGGGAAGCTGCCGCTCGCCGATTCTCCCGGAGGCGAAGAAGCGGCTTCTTCGCACACAGAGCATTGTGGCGAGCGCAGGGAGCTCCTGAGAGCGGTTTGTGCCGAAAGAAGCCCGGGACCGGCACTTAGCTTCGGAGAGCTGCGTATCTGCGTCTTCTGCGTGTCTTGCCGCTCTACACTCAGCCAAAAGCTTTTCCACCATATCTTGCAAGGAGAAACTCTGCCAGGAAAGAAAACATCCAAAATCTTGTTCTAAAGCTTGCACGGGGGTCTGCAAAGAGTTTGGCAAGAATGAAAGGTAGTTGTCCAAAACTCGTTCTTTTCCAATAGAATAACCATGGAAAAGGCAGGAGAGTGGTAAAGTACTGTTTTCTCTAAGTCTGAAGGCTGCCCACACTGTGCCTGTGTGCCGCAGCTTGCATCTTCGCCTTTGGGAAGCTGCCGCTCGCCGATTCTCCCGGAGGCGAAGAAGCGGCTTCTTCGCACACAGAGCATTGTGGCGAGCGCAGGGAGCTCCTGAGAGCGGTTTGTGCCGAAAGAAGCCCGGGACCGGCACTTAGCTTCGGAGAGCTGCGTATCTGCGTCTTCTGCGTGTCTTGCCGCTCTACACTCAGCCAAAAGCTTTTCCACCATATCTTGCAAGGAGAAACTCTGCCAGGAAAGAAAACATCCAAAATCTTGTTCTAAAGCTTGCACGGGGGTCTGCAAAGAGTTTGGCAAGAATGAAAGGTAGTTGTCCAAAACTCGTTCTTTTCCAATAGAATAACCATGGAAAAGGCAGGAGAGTGGTAAAGTACTGTTTTCTCTAAGTCTGAAGGCTGCCCACACTGTGCCTGTGTGCTGCAGCTTGCATCTTCGCCTTTGCGAAGCTGCCGCTCGCCGATTCTCCCGGAGGCGAAGAAGCGGCTTCTTCGCACACAGAGCATTGTGGCGAGCGCAGGGAGCTCCTGAGAGCGGTTTGTGCCGAAAGAAGCCCGGGACCGGCACTTAGCTTCGGAGAGCTGCGTATCTGCGTCTTCTGCGTGTCTTGCCGCTCTACACTCAGCCAAAAGCTTTTCCACCATATCTTGCAAGGAGAAACTCTGCCAGGAAAGAAAACATCCAAAATCTTGTTCTAAAGCTTGCACGGAGGTCTGCAAAGAGTTTGGCAAGAATGAAAGGTAGTTGTCCAAAACTCGTTCTTTTCCAATAGAATAACCATGGATAAGGCAGGAGAGTGGTAAAGTACTGTTTTCTCTAAGTCTGAAGGCTGCCCACACTGTGCCTGTGTGCTGCAGCTTGCATCTTCGCCTTTGGGAAGCTGCCGCTCGCCGATTCTCCCGCAGGCGAAGAAGCGGCTTCTTCGCACACAGAGCATTGTGGCGAGCGCAGGGAGCTCCTGAGAGCGGTTTGTGCCGAAAGAAGCCCGGGACCGGCACTTAGCTTCGGAGAGCTGCGTATCTGCGTCTTCTGCGTGTCTTGCCGCTCTACACTCAGCAAAAAGCTTTTCCACCATATCTTGCAAGGAGAAACTCTGCCAGGAAAGAAAACATCCAAAATCTTGTTCTAAAGCTTGCACGGGGGTCTGCAAAGAGTTTGGCAAGAATGAAAGGTAGTTGTCCAAAACTCGTTCTTTTCCAATAGAATAACCATGGAAAAGGCAGGAGAGTGGTAAAGTACTGTTTTCTCTAAGTCTGAAGGCTGCCCACACTGTGCCTGTGTGCCGCAGCTTGCATCTTCGCCTTTGGGAAGCTGCCGCTCGCCGATTCTCCCGCAGGCGAAGAAGCGGCTTCTTCGCACACAGAGCATTGTGGCGAGCGCAGGGAGCTCCTGAGAGCGGTTTGTGCCGAAAGAAGCCCAGGACCGGCACTTAGCTTCGGAGAGCTGCGTATCTGCGTCTTCTGCGTGTCTTGCCGCTCTACACTCAGCAAAAAGCTTTTCCACCATATCTTGCAAGGAGAAACTCTGCCAGGAAAGAAAACATCCAAAATCTTGTTCTAAAGCTTGCACGGGGGTCTGCAAAGAGTTTGGCAAGAATGAAAGGTAGTTGTCCAAAACTCGTTCTTTTCCAATAGAATAACCATGGAAAAGGCAGGAGAGTGGTAAAGTACTGTTTTCTCTAAGTCTGAATGCTGCCCACACTGTGCCTGCGTGCTGCAGCTTGCATCTTCGCCTTTGGGAAGCTGCCGCTCGCCGATTCTCCCGGAGGCGAAGAAGCGGCTTCTTCGCACACAGAGCATTGTGGCGAGCGCAGGGAGCTCCTGAGAGCGGTTTGTGCCGAAAGAAGCCCGGGACCGGCACTTAGCTTCGGAGAGCTGCGTATCTGCGTCTTCTGCGTGTCTTGCCGCTCTACACTCAGCAAAAAGCTTTTCCACCATATCTTGCAAGGAGAAACTCTGCCAGGAAAGAAAACATCCAAAATCTTGTTCTAAAGCTTGCACGGGGGTCTGCAAAGAGTTTGGCAAGAATGAAAGGTAGTTGTCCAAAACTCGTTCTTTTCCAATAGAATAAACATGGATAAGGCAGGAGAGTGGTAAAGTACTGTTTTCTCTAAGTCTGAATGCTGCCCACACTGTGCCTGTTTGCTGCAGCTTGCATCTTCGCCTTTGGGAAGCTGCCGCTCGCCGATTCTCCCGGAGGCGAAGAAGCGGCTTCTTCACACACAGAGCATTGTGGCGAGCGCAGGGAGCTCCTGAGAGCGGTTTGTGCCGAAAGAAGCCCGGGACCGGCACTTAGCTTCGGAGAGCTGCGTATCTGCGTCTTCTGCGTGTCTTGCCGCTCTACACTCAGCAAAAAGCTTTTCCACCATATCTTGCAAGGAGAAACTCTGCCAGGAAAGAAAACATCCAAAATCTTGTTCTAAAGCTTGCACGGGGGTCTGCAAAGAGTTTGGCAAGAATGAAAGGTAGTTGTCCAAAACTCGTTCTTTTCCAATAGAATAACCATGGAAAAGGCAGGAGAGTGGTAAAGTACTGTTTTCTCTAAGTCTGAAGGCTGCCCACACTGTGCCTGTGTGCTGCACCTTGCATCTTCGCCTTTGGGAAGCTGCCGCTCGCCGATTCTCCCGCAGGCGAAGAAGCGGCTTCTTCGCACACAGAGCATTGTGGCGAGCGCAGGGAGCTCCTGAGAGCGGTTTGTGCCGAAAGAAGCCCGGGACCGGCACTTAGCTTCGGAGAGCTGCGTATCCGCGTCTTCTGCGTGTCTTGCCGCTCTACACTCAGCAAAAAGCTTTTCCACCATATCTTGCAAGGAGAAACTCTGCCAGGAAAGAAAACATCCAAAATCTGGTTCTAAAGCTTGCACGGGGGTCTGCAAAGAGTTTGGCAAGAATGAAAGGTAGTTGTCCAAAACTCGTTCTTTTCCAATAGAATAACCATGGAAAAGGCAGGAGAGTGGTAAAGTACTGTTTTCTCTAAGTCTGAAGGCTGCCCACACTGTGCCTGTGTGCCGCAGCTTGCATCTTCGCCTTTGGGAAGCTGCCGCTCGCCGATTCTCCCGCAGGCGAAGAAGCGGCTTCTTCGCACACAGAGCATTGTGGCGAGCGCAGGGAGCTCCTGAGAGCGGTTTGTGCCGAAAGAAGCCCGGGACCGGCACTTAGCTTCGGAGAGCTGCGTATCTGCGTCTTCTGCGTGTCTTGCCGCTCTACACTCAGCAAAAAGCTTTTCCACCATATCTTGCAAGGAGAAACTCTGCCAGGAAAGAAAACATCCAAAATCTTGTTCTAAAGCTTGCACGGGGGTCTGCAAAGAGTTTGGCAAGAATGAAAGGTAGTTGTCCAAAACTCGTTCTTTTCCAATAGAATAACCATGGAAAAGGCAGGAGAGTGGTAAAGTACTGTTTTCTCTAAGTCTGAATGCTGCCCACACTGTGCCTGCGTGCTGCAGCTTGCATCTTCGCCTTTGGGAAGCTGCCGCTCGCCGATTCTCCCGGAGGCGAAGAAGCGGCTTCTTCGCACACAGAGCATTGTGGCGAGCGCAGGGAGCTCCTGAGAGCGGTTTGTGCCGAAAGAAGCCCGGGACCGGCACTTAGCTTCGGAGAGCTGCGTATCTGCGTCTTCTGCGTGTCTTGCCGCTCTACACTCAGCAAAAAGCTTTTCCACCATATCTTGCAAGGAGAAACTCTGCCAGGAAAGAAAACATCCAAAATCTTGTTCTAAAGCTTGCACGGGGGTCTGCAAAGAGTTTGGCAAGAATGAAAGGTAGTTGTCCAAAACTCGTTCTTTTCCAATAGAATAAACATGGATAAGGCAGGAGAGTGGTAAAGTACTGTTTTCTCTAAGTCTGAATGCTGCCCACACTGTGCCTGTTTGCTGCAGCTTGCATCTTCGCCTTTGGGAAGCTGCCGCTCGCCGATTCTCCCGGAGGCGAAGAAGCGGCTTCTTCACACACAGAGCATTGTGGCGAGCGCAGGGAGCTCCTGAGAGCGGTTTGTGCCGAAAGAAGCCCGGGACCGGCACTTAGCTTCGGAGAGCTGCGTATCTGCGTCTTCTGCGTGTCTTGCCGCTCTACACTCAGCCAAAAGCTTTTCCACCATATCTTGCAAGGAGAAACTCTGCCAGGAAAGAAAACATCCAAAATCTTGTTCTAAAGCTTGCACGGGGGTCTGCAAAGAGTTTGGCAAGAATGAAAGGTAGTTGTCCAAAACTCGTTCTTTTCCAATAGAATAACCATGGAAAAGGCAGGAGAGTGGTAAAGTACTGTTTTCTCTAAGTCTGAATGCTGCCCACACTGTGCCCGTGTGCTGCACCTTGCATCTTCGCCTTTGGGAAGCTGCCGCTCGCCGATTCTCCCGGAGGCGAAGAAGCGGCTTCTTCGCACACAGAGCATTGTGGCGAGCGCAGGGAGCTCCTGAGAGCGGTTTGTGCCGAAAGAAGCCCGGGACCGGCACTTAGCTTCGGAGAGCTGCGTATCCGCGTCTTCTGCGTGTCTTGCCGCTCTACACTCAGCAAAAAGCTTTTCCACCATATCTTGCAAGGAGAAACTCTGCCAGGAAAGAAAACATCCAAAATCTTGTTCTAAAGCTTGCACGGGGGTCTGCAAAGAGTTTGGCAAGAATGAAAGGTAGTTGTCCAAAACTCGTTCTTTTCCAATAGAATAACCATGGAAAAGGCAGGAGAGTGGTAAAGTACTGTTTTCTCTAAGTCTGAAGGCTGCCCACACTGTGCCTGTGTGCCGCAGCTTGCATCTTCGCCTTTGGGAAGCTGCCGCTCGCCGATTCTCCCGCAGGCGAAGAAGCGGCTTCTTCGCACACAGAGCATTGTGGCGAGCGCAGGGAGCTCCTGAGAGCGGTTTGTGCCGAAAGAAGCCCGGGACCGGCACTTAGCTTCGGAGAGCTGCGTATCTGCGTCTTCTGCGTGTCTTGCCGCTCTACACTCAGCAAAAAGCTTTTCCACCATATCTTGCAAGGAGAAACTCTGCCAGGAAAGAAAACATCCAAAATCTTGTTCTAAAGCTTGCACGGGGGTCTGCAAAGAGTTTGGCAAGAATGAAAGGTAGTTGTCCAAAACTCGTTCTTTTCCAATAGAATAACCATGGAAAAGGCAGGAGAGTGGTAAAGTACTGTTTTCTCTAAGTCTGAATGCTGCCCACACTGTGCCTGCGTGCTGCAGCTTGCATCTTCGCCTTTGGGAAGCTGCCGCTCGCCGATTCTCCCGGAGGCGAAGAAGCGGCTTCTTCGCACACAGAGCATTGTGGCGAGCGCAGGGAGCTCCTGAGAGCGGTTTGTGCCGAAAGAAGCCCGGGACCGGCACTTAGCTTCGGAGAGCTGCGTATCTGCGTCTTCTGCGTGTCTTGCCGCTCTACACTCAGCAAAAAGCTTTTCCACCATATCTTGCAAGGAGAAACTCTGCCAGGAAAGAAAACATCCAAAATCTTGTTCTAAAGCTTGCACGGGGGTCTGCAAAGAGTTTGGCAAGAATGAAAGGTAGTTGTCCAAAACTCGTTCTTTTCCAATAGAATAAACATGGATAAGGCAGGAGAGTGGTAAAGTACTGTTTTCTCTAAGTCTGAATGCTGCCCACACTGTGCCTGTTTGCTGCAGCTTGCATCTTCGCCTTTGGGAAGCTGCCGCTCGCCGATTCTCCCGGAGGCGAAGAAGCGGCTTCTTCACACACAGAGCATTGTGGCGAGCGCAGGGAGCTCCTGAGAGCGGTTTGTGCCGAAAGAAGCCCGGGACCGGCACTTAGCTTCGGAGAGCTGCGTATCTGCGTCTTCTGCGTGTCTTGCCGCTCTACACTCAGCCAAAAGCTTTTCCACCATATCTTGCAAGGAGAAACTCTGCCAGGAAAGAAAACATCCAAAATCTTGTTCTAAAGCTTGCACGGGGGTCTGCAAAGAGTTTGGCAAGAATGAAAGGTAGTTGTCCAAAACTCGTTCTTTTCCAATAGAATAACCATGGAAAAGGCAGGAGAGTGGTAAAGTACTGTTTTCTCTAAGTCTGAATGCTGCCCACACTGTGCCTGTGTGCTGCACCTTGCATCTTCGCCTTTGGGAAGCTGCCGCTCGCCGATTCTCCCGCAGGCGAAGAAGCGGCTTCTTCGCACACAGAGCATTGTGGCGAGCGCAGGGAGCTCCTGAGAGCGGTTTGTGCCGAAAGAAGCCCGGGACCGGCACTTAGCTTCGGAGAGCTGCGTATCCGCGTCTTCTGCGTGTCTTGCCGCTCTACACTCAGCAAAAAGCTTTTCCACCATATCTTGCAAGGAGAAACTCTGCCAGGAAAGAAAACATCCAAAATCTTGTTCTAAAGCTTGCACGGGGGTCTGCAAAGAGTTTGGCAAGAATGAAAGGTAGTTGTCCAAAACTCGTTCTTTTCCAATAGAATAACCATGGAAAAGGCAGGAGAGTGGTAAAGTACTGTTTTCTCTAAGTCTGAAGGCTGCCCACACTGTGCCTGTGTGCCGCAGCTTGCATCTTCGCCTTTGGGAAGCTGCCGCTCGCCGATTCTCCCGCAGGCGAAGAAGCGGCTTCTTCGCACACAGAGCATTGTGGCGAGCGCAGGGAGCTCCTGAGAGCGGTTTGTGCCGAAAGAAGCCCGGGACCGGCACTTAGCTTCGGAGAGCTGCGTATCTGCGTCTTCTGTGTGTCTTGCCGCTCTACACTCAGCAAAAAGCTTTTCCACCATATCTTGCAAGGAGAAACTCTGCCAGGAAAGAAAACATCCAAAATCTTGTTCTAAAGCTTGCACGGGGGTCTGCAAAGAGTTTGGCAAGAATGAAAGGTAGTTGTCCAAAACTCGTTCTTTTCCAATAGAATAACCATGGATAAGGCAGGAGAGTGGTAAAGTACTGTTTTCTCTAAGTCTGAATGCTGCCCACACTGTGCCTGTGTGCTGCAGCTTGCATCTTCGCCTTTGGGAAGCTGCCGCTCGCCGATTCTCCCGCAGGCGAAGAAGCGGCTTCTTCGCACACAGAGCATTGTGGCGAGCGCAGGGAGCTCCTGAGAGCGGTTTGTGCCGAAAGAAGCCCGGGACCGGCACTTAGCTTCGGAGAGCTGCGTATCTGCGTCTTCTGCGTGTCTTGCCGCTCTACACTCAGCAAAAAGCTTTTCCACCATATCTTGCAAGGAGAAACTCTGCCAGGAAAGAAAACATCCAAAATCTTGTTCTAAAGCTTGCACGGGGGTCTGCAAAGAGTTTGGCAAGAATGAAAGGTAGTTGTCCAAAACTCGTTCTTTTCCAATAGAATAACCATGGAAAAGGCAGGAGAGTGGTAAAGTACTGTTTTCTCTAAGTCTGAAGGCTGCCCACACTGTGCCTGCGTGCTGCAGCTTGCATCTTCGCCTTTGGGAAGCTGCCGCTCGCCGATTCTCCCGGAGGCGAAGAAGCAGCTTCTTCGCACACAGAGCATTGTGGCGAGCGCAGGGAGCTCCTGAGAGCGGTTTGTGCCGAAAGAAGCCCGGGACCGGCACTTAGCTTCGGAGAGCTGCGTATCTGCGTCTTCTGCGTGTCTTGCCGCTCTACACTCAGCCAAAAGCTTTTCCACCATATCTTGCAAGGAGAAACTCTGCCAGGAAAGAAAACATCCAAAATCTTGTTCTAAAGCTTGCACGGGGGTCTGCAAAGAGTTTGGCAAGAATGAAAGGTAGTTGTCCAAAACTCGTTCTTTTCCAATAGAATAACCATGGAAAAGGCAGGAGAGTGGTAAAGTACTGTTTTCTCTAAGTCTGAAGGCTGCCCACACTGTGCCTGTGTGCCGCAGCTTGCATCTTCGCCTTTGGGAAGCTGCCGCTCGCCGATTCTCCCGCAGGCGAAGAAGCGGCTTCTTCGCACACAGAGCATTGTGGCGAGCGCAGGGAGCTCCTGAGAGCGGTTTGTGCCGAAAGAAGCCCGGGACCGGCACTTAGCTTCGGAGAGCTGCGTATCTGCGTCTTCTGCGTGTCTTGCCGCTCTACACTCAGCCAAAAGCTTTTCCACCATATCTTGCAAGGAGAAACTCTGCCAGGAAAGAAAACATCCAAAATCTTGTTCTAAAGCTTGCACGGGGGTCTGCAAAGAGTTTGGCAAGAATGAAAGGTAGTTGTCCAAAACTCGTTCTTTTCCAATAGAATAACCATGGAAAAGGCAGGAGAGTGGTAAAGTACTGTTTTCTCTAAGTCTGAAGGCTGCCCACACTGTGCCTGTGTGCCGCAGCTTGCATCTTCGCCTTTGGGAAGCTGCCGCTCGCCGATTCTCCCGCAGGCGAAGAAGCGGCTTCTTCGCACACAGAGCATTGTGGCGAGCGCAGGGAGCTCCTGAGAGCGGTTTGTGCCGAAAGAAGCCCGGGACCGGCACTTAGCTTCGGAGAGCTGCGTATCTGCGTCTTCTGCGTGTCTTGCCGCTCTACACTCAGCCAAAAGCTTTTCCACCATATCTTGCAAGGAGAAACTCTGCCAGGAAAGAAAACATCCAAAATCTTGTTCTAAAGCTTGCACGGGGGTCTGCAAAGAGTTTGGCAAGAATGAAAGGTAGTTGTCCAAAACTCGTTCTTTTCCAATAGAATAACCATGGAAAAGGCAGGAGAGTGGTAAAGTACTGTTTTCTCTAAGTCTGAAGGCTGCCCACACTGTGCCTGTGTGCTGCAGCTTGCATCTTCGCCTTTGCGAAGCTGCCGCTCGCCGATTCTCCCGGAGGCGAAGAAGCGGCTTCTTCGCACACAGAGCATTGTGGCGAGCGCAGGGAGCTCCTGAGAGCGGTTTGTGCCGAAAGAAGCCCGGGACCGGCACTTAGCTTCGGAGAGCTGCGTATCTGCGTCTTCTGCGTGTCTTGCCGCTCTACACTCAGCCAAAAGCTTTTCCACCATATCTTGCAAGGAGAAACTCTGCCAGGAAAGAAAACATCCAAAATCTTGTTCTAAAGCTTGCACGGAGGTCTGCAAAGAGTTTGGCAAGAATGAAAGGTAGTTGTCCAAAACTCGTTCTTTTCCAATAGAATAACCATGGATAAGGCAGGAGAGTGGTAAAGTACTGTTTTCTCTAAGTCTGAAGGCTGCCCACACTGTGCCTGTGTGCTGCAGCTTGCATCTTCGCCTTTGGGAAGCTGCCGCTCGCCGATTCTCCCGCAGGCGAAGAAGCGGCTTCTTCGCACACAGAGCATTGTGGCGAGCGCAGGGAGCTCCTGAGAGCGGTTTGTGCCGAAAGAAGCCCGGGACCGGCACTTAGCTTCGGAGAGCTGCGTATCTGCGTCTTCTGCGTGTCTTGCCGCTCTACACTCAGCAAAAAGCTTTTCCACCATATCTTGCAAGGAGAAACTCTGCCAGGAAAGAAAACATCCAAAATCTTGTTCTAAAGCTTGCACGGGGGTCTGCAAAGAGTTTGGCAAGAATGAAAGGTAGTTGTCCAAAACTCGTTCTTTTCCAATAGAATAACCATGGAAAAGGCAGGAGAGTGGTAAAGTACTGTTTTCTCTAAGTCTGAAGGCTGCCCACACTGTGCCTGTGTGCCGCAGCTTGCATCTTCGCCTTTGGGAAGCTGCCGCTCGCCGATTCTCCCGCAGGCGAAGAAGCGGCTTCTTCGCACACAGAGCATTGTGGCGAGCGCAGGGAGCTCCTGAGAGCGGTTTGTGCCGAAAGAAGCCCGGGACCGGCACTTAGCTTCGGAGAGCTGCGTATCTGCGTCTTCTGCGTGTCTTGCCGCTCTACACTCAGCAAAAAGCTTTTCCACCATATCTTGCAAGGAGAAACTCTGCCAGGAAAGAAAACATCCAAAATCTTGTTCTAAAGCTTGCACGGGGGTCTGCAAAGAGTTTGGCAAGAATGAAAGGTAGTTGTCCAAAACTCGTTCTTTTCCAATAGAATAACCATGGAAAAGGCAGGAGAGTGGTAAAGTACTGTTTTCTCTAAGTCTGAATGCTGCCCACACTGTGCCTGCGTGCTGCAGCTTGCATCTTCGCCTTTGGGAAGCTGCCGCTCGCCGATTCTCCCGGAGGCGAAGAAGCGGCTTCTTCGCACACAGAGCATTGTGGCGAGCGCAGGGAGCTCCTGAGAGCGGTTTGTGCCGAAAGAAGCCCGGGACCGGCACTTAGCTTCGGAGAGCTGCGTATCTGCGTCTTCTGCGTGTCTTGCCGCTCTACACTCAGCCAAAAGCTTTTCCACCATATCTTGCAAGGAGAAACTCTGCCAGGAAAGAAAACATCCAAAATCTTGTTCTAAAGCTTGCACGGGGGTCTGCAAAGAGTTTGGCAAGAATGAAAGGTAGTTGTCCAAAACTCGTTCTTTTCCAATAGAATAAACATGGATAAGGCAGGAGAGTGGTAAAGTACTGTTTTCTCTAAGTCTGAATGCTGCCCACACTGTGCCTGTTTGCTGCAGCTTGCATCTTCGCCTTTGGGAAGCTGCCGCTCGCCGATTCTCCCGGAGGCGAAGAAGCGGCTTCTTCACACACAGAGCATTGTGGCGAGCGCAGGGAGCTCCTGAGAGCGGTTTGTGCCGAAAGAAGCCCGGGACCGGCACTTAGCTTCGGAGAGCTGCGTATCTGCGTCTTCTGCGTGTCTTGCCGCTCTACACTCAGCAAAAAGCTTTTCCACCATATCTTGCAAGGAGAAACTCTGCCAGGAAAGAAAACATCCAAAATCTTGTTCTAAAGCTTGCACGGGGGTCTGCAAAGAGTTTGGCAAGAATGAAAGGTAGTTGTCCAAAACTCGTTCTTTTCCAATAGAATAACCATGGAAAAGGCAGGAGAGTGGTAAAGTACTGTTTTCTCTAAGTCTGAAGGCTGCCCACACTGTGCCTGTGTGCTGCAGCTTGCATCTTCGCCTTTGGGAAGCTGCCGCTCGCCGATTCTCCCGGAGGCGAAGAAGCGGCTTCTTCGCACACAGAGCATTGTGGCGAGCGCAGGGAGCTCCTGAGAGCGGTTTGTGCCGAAAGAAGCCCGGGACCGGCACTTAGCTTCGGAGAGCTGCGTATCTGCGTCTTCTGCGTGTCTTGCCGCTCTACACTCAGCAAAAAGCTTTTCCACCATATCTTGCAAGGAGAAACTCTGCCAGGAAAGAAAACATCCAAAATCTTGTTCTAAAGCTTGCACGCAGGTCTGCAAAGAGTTTGGCAAGAATGAAAGGTAGTTGTCCAAAACTCGTTCTTTTCCAATAGAATAACCATGGAAAAGGCAGGAGAGTGGTAAAGTACTGTTTTCTCTAAGTCTGAAGGCTGCCCACACTGTGCCTGTGTGCCGCAGCTTGCATCTTCGCCTTTGGGAAGCTGCCGCTCGCCGATTCTCCCGCAGGCGAAGAAGCGGCTTCTTCGCACACAGAGCATTGTGGCGAGCGCAGGGAGCTCCTGAGAGCGGTTTGTGCCGAAAGAAGCCCGGGACCGGCACTTAGCTTCGGAGAGCTGCGTATCTGCGTCTTCTGCGTGTCTTGCCGCTCTACACTCAGCAAAAAGCTTTTCCACCATATCTTGCAAGGAGAAACTCTGCCAGGAAAGAAAACATCCAAAATCTTGTTCTAAAGCTTGCACGGGGGTCTGCAAAGAGTTTGGCAAGAATGAAAGGTAGTTGTCCAAAACTCGTTCTTTTCCAATAGAATAACCATGGAAAAGGCAGGAGAGTGGTAAAGTACTGTTTTCTCTAAGTCTGAATGCTGCCCACACTGTGCCTGCATGCTGCAGCTTGCATCTTCGCCTTTGGGAAGCTGCCGCTCGCCGATTCTCCCGGAGGCGAAGAAGCGGCTTCTTCGCACACAGAGCATTGTGGCGAGCGCAGGGAGCTCCTGAGAGCGGTTTGTGCCGAAAGAAGCCCGGGACCGGCACTTAGCTTCGGAGAGCTGCGTATCTGCGTCTTCTGCGTGTCTTGCCGCTCTACACTCAGCAAAAAGCTTTTCCACCATATCTTGCAAGGAGAAACTCTGCCAGGAAAGAAAACATCCAAAATCTTGTTCTAAAGCTTGCACGGGGGTCTGCAAAGATGTTTGGCAAGAATGAAAGGTAGTTGTCCAAAACTCGTTCTTTTCCAATAGAATAAACATGGATAAGGCAGGAGAGTGGTAAAGTACTGTTTTCTCTAAGTCTGAATGCTGCCCACACTGTGCCTGTTTGCTGCAGCTTGCATCTTCGCCTTTGGGAAGCTGCCGCTCGCCGATTCTCCCGGAGGCGAAGAAGCGGCTTCTTCACACACAGAGCATTGTGGCGAGCGCAGGGAGCTCCTGAGAGCGGTTTGTGCCGAAAGAAGCCCGGGACCGGCACTTAGCTTCGGAGAGCTGCGTATCTGCGTCTTCTGCGTGTCTTGCCGCTCTACACTCAGCCAAAAGCTTTTCCACCATATCTTGCAAGGAGAAACTCTGCCAGGAAAGAAAACATCCAAAATCTTGTTCTAAAGCTTGCACGGGGGTCTGCAAAGAGTTTGGCAAGAATGAAAGGTAGTTGTCCAAAACTCGTTCTTTTCCAATAGAATAACCATGGAAAAGGCAGGAGAGTGGTAAAGTACTGTTTTCTCTAAGTCTGAATGCTGCCCACACTGTGCCTGTGTGCTGCACCTTGCATCTTCGCCTTTGGGAAGCTGCCGCTCGCCGATTCTCCCGCAGGCGAAGAAGCGGCTTCTTCGCACACAGAGCATTGTGGCGAGCGCAGGGAGCTCCTGAGAGCGGTTTGTGCCGAAAGAAGCCCGGGACCGGCACTTAGCTTCGGAGAGCTGCGTATCCGCGTCTTCTGCGTGTCTTGCCGCTCTACACTCAGCAAAAAGCTTTTCCACCATATCTTGCAAGGAGAAACTCTGCCAGGAAAGAAAACATCCAAAATCTTGTTCTAAAGCTTGCACGGGGGTCTGCAAAGAGTTTGGCAAGAATGAAAGGTAGTTGTCCAAAACTCGTTCTTTTCCAATAGAATAACCATGGAAAAGGCAGGAGAGTGGTAAAGTACTGTTTTCTCTAAGTCTGAAGGCTGCCCACACTGTGCCTGTGTGCCGCAGCTTGCATCTTCGCCTTTGGGAAGCTGCCGCTCGCCGATTCTCCCGCAGGCGAAGAAGCGGCTTCTTCGCACACAGAGCATTGTGGCGAGCGCAGGGAGCTCCTGAGAGCGGTTTGTGCCGAAAGAAGCCCGGGACCGGCACTTAGCTTCGGAGAGCTGCGTATCTGCGTCTTCTGCGTGTCTTGCCGCTCTACACTCAGCAAAAAGCTTTTCCACCATATCTTGCAAGGAGAAACTCTGCCAGGAAAGAAAACATCCAAAATCTTGTTCTAAAGCTTGCACGGGGGTCTGCAAAGAGTTTGGCAAGAATGAAAGGTAGTTGTCCAAAACTCGTTCTTTTCCAATAGAATAACCATGGAAAAGGCAGGAGAGTGGTAAAGTACTGTTTTCTCTAAGTCTGAACTGCTGCCCACACTGTGCCTGTGTGCTGCAGCTTGCATCTTCGCCTTTGGGAAGCTGCCGCTCGCCGTCTCCCGGAGGCGAAGAAGCGGCTTCTTCGCACACAGAGCATTGTGGCGAGCGCAGGGAGCTCCTGAGAGCGGTTTGTGCCGAAAGAAGCCCGGGACCGGCACTTAGCTTCGGAGAGCTGCGTATCTGCGTCTTCTGCGTGTCTTGCCGCTCTACACTCAGCAAAAAGCTTTTCCACCATATCTTGCAAGGAGAAACTCTGCCAGGAAAGAAAACATCCAAAATCTTGTTCTAAAGCTTGCACGGGGGTCTGCAAAGAGTTTGGCAAGAATGAAAGGTAGTTGTCCAAAACTCGTTCTTTTCCAATAGAATAAACATGGATAAGGCAGGAGAGTGGTAAAGTACTGTTTTCTCTAAGTCTGAATGCTGCCCACACTGTGCCTGTTTGCTGCAGCTTGCATCTTCGCCTTTGGGAAGCTGCCGCTCGCCGATTCTCCCGGAGGCGAAGAAGCGGCTTCTTCACACACAGAGCATTGTGGCGAGCGCAGGGAGCTCCTGAGAGCGGTTTGTGCCGAAAGAAGCCCGGGACCGGCACTTAGCTTCGGAGAGCTGCGTATCTGCGTCTTCTGCGTGTCTTGCCGCTCTACACTCAGCCAAAAGCTTTTCCACCATATCTTGCAAGGAGAAACTCTGCCAGGAAAGAAAACATCCAAAATCTTGTTCTAAAGCTTGCACGGGGGTCTGCAAAGAGTTTGGCAAGAATGAAAGGTAGTTGTCCAAAACTCGTTCTTTTCCAATAGAATAACCATGGAAAAGGCAGGAGAGTGGTAAAGTACTGTTTTCTCTAAGTCTGAAGGCTGCCCACACTGTGCCTGTGTGCTGCAGCTTGCATCTTCGCCTTTGGGAAGCTGCCGCTCGCCGATTCTCCCGGAGGCGAAGAAGCGGCTTCTTCGCACACAGAGCATTGTGGCGAGCGCAGGGAGCTCCTGAGAGCGGTTTGTGCCGAAAGAAGCCCGGGACCGGCACTTAGCTTCGGAGAGCTGCGTATCTGCGTCTTCTGCGTGTCTTGCCGCTCTACACTCAGCCAAAAGCTTTTCCACCATATCTTGCAAGGAGAAACTCTGCCAGGAAAGAAAACATCCAAAATCTTGTTCTAAAGCTTGCACGGGGGTCTGCAAAGAGTTTGGCAAGAATGAAAGGTAGTTGTCCAAAACTCGTTCTTTTCCAATAGAATAACCATGGAAAAGGCAGGAGAGTGGTAAAGTACTGTTTTCTCTAAGTCTGAAGGCTGCCCACACTGTGCCTGCGTGCTGCAGCTTGCATCTTCGCCTTTGGGAAGCTGCCGCTCGCCGATTCTCCCGGAGGCGAAGAAGCGGCTTCTTCGCACACAGAGCATTGTGGCGAGCGCAGGGAGCTCCTGAGAGCGGTTTGTGCCGAAAGAAGCCCGGGACCGGCACTTAGCTTCGGAGAGCTGCGTATCTGCGTCTTCTGTGTGTCTTGCCGCTCTACACTCAGCAAAAAGCTTTTCCACCATATCTTGCAAGGAGAAACTCTGCCAGGAAAGAAAACATCCAAAATCTTGTTCTAAAGCTTGCACGGGGGTCTGCAAAGAGTTTGGCAAGAATGAAAGGTAGTTGTCCAAAACTCGTTCTTTTCCAATAGAATAACCATGGAAAAGGCAGGAGAGTGGTAAAGTACTGTTTTCTCTAAGTCTGAAGGCTGCCCACACTGTGCCTGTGTGCTGCAGCTTGCATCTTCGCCTTTGGGAAGCTGCCGCTCGCCGATTCTCCCGGAGGCGAAGAAGCGGCTTCTTCGCACACAGAGCATTGTGGCGAGCGCAGGGAGCTCCTGAGAGCGGTTTGTGCCGAAAGAAGCCCGGGACCGGCACTTAGCTTCGGAGAGCTGCGTATCTGCGTCTTCTGCGTGTCTTGCCGCTCTACACTCAGCCAAAAGCTTTTCCACCATATCTTGCAAGGAGAAACTCTGCCAGGAAAGAAAACATCCAAAATCTTGTTCTAAAGCTTGCACGGGGGTCTGCAAAGAGTTTGGCAAGAATGAAAGGTAGTTGTCCAAAACTCGTTCTTTTCCAATAGAATAACCATGGAAAAGGCAGGAGAGTGGTAAAGTACTGTTTTCTCTAAGTCTGAAGGCTGCCCACACTGTGCCTGCGTGCTGCAGCTTGCATCTTCGCCTTTGGGAAGCTGCCGCTCGCCAATTCTCCCGGAGGCGAAGAAGCGGCTTCTTCGCACACAGAGCATTGTGGCGAGCGCAGGGAGCTCCTGAGAGCGGTTTGTGCCGAAAGAAGCCCGGGACCGGCACTTAGCTTCGGAGAGCTGCGTATCTGCGTCTTCTGCGTGTCTTGCCGCTCTACACTCAGCAAAAAGCTTTTCCACCATATCTTGCAAGGAGAAACTCTGCCAGGAAAGAAAACATCCAAAATCTTGTTCTAAAGCTTGCACGGGGGTCTGCAAAGAGTTTGGCAAGAATGAAAGGTAGTTGTCCAAAACTCGTTCTTTTCCAATAGAATAACCATGGAAAAGGCAGGAGAGTGGTAAAGTACTGTTTTCTCTAAGTCTGAAGGCTGCCCACACTGTGCCTGTGTGCTGCAGCTTGCATCTTCGCCTTTGGGAAGCTGCCGCTCGCCGATTCTCCCGCAGGCGAAGAAGCGGCTTCTTCGCACACAGAGCATTGTGGCGAGCGCAGGGAGCTCCTGAGAGCGGTTTGTGCCGAAAGAAGCCCGGGACCGGCACTTAGCTTCGGAGAGCTGCGTATCTGCGTCTTCTGCGTGTCTTGCCGCTCTACACTCAGCCAAAAGCTTTTCCACCATATCTTGCAAGGAGAAACTCTGCCAGGAAAGAAAACATCCAAAATCTTGTTCTAAAGCTTGCACGGGGGTCTGCAAAGAGTTTGGCAAGAATGAAAGGTAGTTGTCCAAAACTCGTTCTTTTCCAATAGAATAACCATGGAAAAGGCAGGAGAGTGGTAAAGTACTGTTTTCTCTAAGTCTGAAGGCTGCCCACACTGTGCCTGTGTGCTGCAGCTTGCATCTTCGCCTTTGGGAAGCTGCCGCTCGCCGATTCTCCCGGAGGCGAAGAAGCGGCTTCTTCGCACACAGAGCATTGTGGCGAGCGCAGGGAGCTCCTGAGAGCGGTTTGTGCCGAAAGAAGCCCGGGACCGGCACTTAGCTTCGGAGAGCTGCGTATCTGCGTCTTCTGCGTGTCTTGCCGCTCTACACTCAGCCAAAAGCTTTTCCACCATATCTTGCAAGGAGAAACTCTGCCAGGAAAGAAAACATCCAAAATCTTGTTCTAAAGCTTGCACGGGGGTCTGCAAAGAGTTGGGCAAGAATGAAAGGTAGTTGTCCAAAACTCGTTCTTTTCCAATAGAATAACCATGGAAAAGGCAGGAGAGTGGTAAAGTACTGTTTTCTCTAAGTCTGAAGGCTGCCCACACTGTGCCTGTGTGCTGCAGCTTGCATCTTCGCCTTTGGGAAGCTGCCGCTCGCCGATTCTCCCGCAGGCGAAGAAGCGGCTTCTTCGCACACAGAGCATTGTGGCGAGCGCAGGGAGCTCCTGAGAGCGGTTTGTGCCGAAAGAAGCCCGGGACCGGCACTTAGCTTCGGAGAGCTGCGTATCTGCGTCTTCTGCGTGTCTTGCCGCTCTACACTCAGCCAAAAGCTTTTCCACCATATCTTGCAAGGAGAAACTCTGCCAGGAAAGAAAACATCCAAAATCTTGTTCTAAAGCTTGCACGGGGGTCTGCAAAGAGTTTGGCAAGAATGAAAGGTAGTTGTCCAAAACTCGTTCTTTTCCAATAGAATAACCATGGAAAAGGCAGGAGAGTGGTAAAGTACTGTTTTCTCTAAGTCTGAAGGCTGCCCACACTGTGCCTGCGTGCTGCAGCTTGCATCTTCGCCTTTGGGAAGCTGCCGCTCGCCGATTCTCCCGCAGGCGAAGAAGCGGCTTCTTCGCACACAGAGCATTGTGGCGAGCGCAGGGAGCTCCTGAGAGCGGTTTGTGCCGAAAGAAGCCCGGGACCGGCACTTAGCTTCGGAGAGCTGCGTATCTGCGTCTTCTGCGTGTCTTGCCGCTCTACACTCAGCCAAAAGCTTTTCCACCATATCTTGCAAGGAGAAACTCTGCCAGGAAAGAAAACATCCAAAATCTTGTTCTAAAGCTTGCACGGGGGTCTGCAAAGAGTTTGGCAAGAATGAAAGGTAGTTGTCCAAAACTCGTTCTTTTCCAATAGAATAACCATGGAAAAGGCAGGAGAGTGGTAAAGTACTGTTTTCTCTAAGTCTGAAGGCTGCCCACACTGTGCCTGTGTGCTGCAGCTTGCATCTTCGCCTTTGGGAAGCTGCCGCTCGCCGATTCTCCCGCAGGCGAAGAAGCGGCTTCTTCGCACACAGAGCATTGTGGCGAGCGCAGGGAGCT
Organism: Molothrus aeneus; assembly: GCF_037042795.1. Lineage (NCBI taxonomy): Eukaryota > Metazoa > Chordata > Aves > Passeriformes > Icteridae > Molothrus > Molothrus aeneus. The sequence goes on from NW_027098840.1 coordinate 27,752, forward strand.
CCTGAGAGCGGTTTGTGCCGAAAGAAGCCCGGGACCGGCACTTAGCTTCGGAGAGCTGCGTATCTGCGTCTTCTGCGTGTCTTGCCGCTCTACACTCAGCCAAAAGCTTTTCCACCATATCTTGCAAGGAGAAACTCTGCCAGGAAAGAAAACATCCAAAATCTTGTTCTAAAGCTTGCACGGGGGTCTGCAAAGAGTTTGGCAAGAATGAAAGGTAGTTGTCCAAAACTCGTTCTTTTCCAATAGAATAACCATGGAAAAGGCAGGAGAGTGGTAAAGTACTGTTTTCTCTAAGTCTGAAGGCTGCCCACACTGTGCCTGTGTGCTGCAGCTTGCATCTTCGCCTTTGGGAAGCTGCCGCTCGCCGATTCTCCCGGAGGCGAAGAAGCGGCTTCTTCGCACACAGAGCATTGTGGCGAGCGCAGGGAGCTCCTGAGAGCGGTTTGTGCCGAAAGAAGCCCGGGACCGGCACTTAGCTTCGGAGAGCTGCGTATCTGCGTCTTCTGCGTGTCTTGCCGCTCTACACTCAGCAAAAAGCTTTTCCACCATATCTTGCAAGGAGAAACTCTGCCAGGAAAGAAAACATCCAAAATCTTGTTCTAAAGCTTGCACGGGGGTCTGCAAAGAGTTTGGCAAGAATGAAAGGTAGTTGTCCAAAACTCGTTCTTTTCCAATAGAATAACCATGGAAAAGGCAGGAGAGTGGTAAAGTACTGTTTTCTCTAAGTCTGAAGGCTGCCCACGCTGTGCCTGTGTGCTGCAGCTTGCATCTTCGCCTTTGGGAAGCTGCCGCTCGCCGATTCTCCCCGCAGGCGAAGAAGCGGCTTCTTCGCACACAGAGCATTGTGGCGAGCGCAGGGAGCTCCTGAGAGCGGTTTGTGCCGAAAGAAGCCCGGGACCGGCACTTAGCTTCGGAGAGCTGCGTATCTGCGTCTTCTGCGTGTCTTGCCGCTCTACACTCAGCCAAAAGCTTTTCCACCATATCTTGCAAGGAGAAACTCTGCCAGGAAAGAAAACATCCAAAATCTTGTTCTAAAGCTTGCACGGGGGTCTGCAAAGAGTTTGGCAAGAATGAAAGTAGTTGTCCAAAACTCGTTCTTTTCCAATAGAATAACCATGGAAAAGGCAGGAGAGTGGTAAAGTACTGTTTTCTCTAAGTCTGAAGGCTGCCCACACTGTGCCTGGCGTGCTGCAGCTTGCATCTTCGCCTTTGGGAAGCTGCCGCTCGCCGATTCTCCCGCAGGCGAAGAAGCGGCTTCTTCGCACACAGAGCATTGTGGCGAGCGCAGGGAGCTCCTGAGAGCGGTTTGTGCCGAAAGAAGCCCGGGACCGGCACTTAGCTTCGGAGAGCTGCGTATCTGCGTCTTCTGCGTGTCTTGCCGCTCTACACTCAGCCAAAAGCTTTTCCACCATATCTTGCAAGGAGAAACTCTGCCAGGAAAGAAAACATCCAAAATCTTGTTCTAAAGCTTGCACGGGGGTCTGCAAAGAGTTTGGCAAGAATGAAAGGTAGTTGTCCAAAACTCGTTCTTTTCCAATAGAATAACCATGGAAAAGGCAGGAGAGTGGTAAAGTACTGTTTTCTCTAAGTCTGAAGGCTGCCCACACGGTGCCTGCGTGCTGCAGCTTGCATCTTCGCCTTTGGGAAGCTGCCGCTCGCCGATTCTCCCGCAGGCGAAGAAGCGGCTTCTTCGCACACAGAGCATTGTGGCGAGCGCAGGGAGCTCCTGAGAGCGGTTTGTGCCGAAAGAAGCCCGGGACCGGCACTTAGCTTCGGAGAGCTGCGTATCTGCGTCTTCTGCGTGTCTTGCCGCTCTACACTCAGCAAAAGCTTTTCCAGCATATCTTGCAAGGAGAAACTCTGCCAGGAAAGAAAACATCCAAAATCTGGTTCTAAAGCTTGCACGGGGGTCTGCAAAGAGTTTGGCAAGAATGAAAGGTAGTTGTCCAAAACTCGTTCTTTTCCAATAGAATAACCATGGAAAAGGCAGGAGAGTGGTAAAGTACTGTTTTCTCTAAGTCTGAAGGCTGCCCACACTGTGCCTGTGTGCTGCAGCTTGCATCTTCGCCTTTGGGAAGCTGCCGCTCGCCGATTCTCCCGGAGGCGAAGAAGCGGCTTCTTCGCACACAGAGCATTGTGGCGAGCGCAGGGAGCTCCTGAGAGCGGTTGTGCCGAAAGAAGCCCGGGACCGGCACTTAGCTTCGGAGAGCTGCGTATCTGCGTCTTCTGCGTGTCTTGCCGCTCTACACTCAGCAAAAGCTTTTCCACCATATCTTGCAAGGAGAAACTCTGCCAGGAAAGAAAACATCCAAAATCTTGTTCTAAAGCTTGCACGGGGGTCTGCAAAGAGTTTGGCAAGAAGGAAAGGTAGTTGTCCAAAACTCGTTCTTTTCCAATAGAATAACCATGGAAAAGGCAGGAGAGTGGTAAAGTACTGTTTTCTCTAAGTCTGAAGGCTGCCCACGCTGTGCCTGTGTGCTGCAGCTTGCATCTTCGCCTTTGGGAAGCTGCCGCTCGCCGATTCTCCCGGAGGCGAAGAAGCGGCTTCTTCGCACACAGAGCATTGTAGCGAGCGCAGGGAGCTCCTGAGAGCGGTTTGTGCCGAAAGAAGCCCGGGACCGGCACTTAGCTTCGGAGAGCTGCGTATCTGCGTCTTCTGCGTGTCTTGCCGCTCTACACTCAGCCAAAAGCTTTTCCACCATATCTTGCAAGGAGAAACTCTGCCAGGAAAGAAAACATCCAAAATCTTGTTCTAAAGCTTGCACGGGGGTCTGCAAAGAGTTTGGCAAGAATGAAAGGTAGTTGTCCAAAACTCGTTCTTTTCCAATAGAATAACCATGGAAAAGGCAGGAGAGTGGTAAAGTACTGTTTTCTCTAAGTCTGAAGGCTGCCCACACTGTGCCTGCGTGCTGCAGCTTGCATCTTCGCCTTTGGGAAGCTGCCGCTCGCCGATTCTCCCGGAGGCGAAGAAGCGGCTTCTTCGCACACAGAGCATTGTGGCGAGCGCAGGGAGCTCCTGAGAGCGGTTTGTGCCGAAAGAAGCCCGGGACCGGCACTTAGCTTCGGAGAGCTGCGTATCTGCGTCTTCTGCGTGTCTTGCCGCTCTACACTCAGCAAAAAGCTTTTCCACCATATCTTGCAAGGAGAAACTCTGCCAGGAAAGAAAACATCCAAAATCTTGTTCTAAAGCTTGCACGGGGGTCTGCAAAGAGTTTGGCAAGAATGAAAGGTAGTTGTCCAAAACTCGTTCTTTTCCAATAGAATAACCATGGAAAAGGCAGGAGAGTGGTAAAGTACTGTTTTCTCTAAGTCTGAAGGCTGCCCACACTGTGCCTGCGTGCTGCAGCTTGCATCTTCGCCTTTGGGAAGCTGCCGCTCGCCGATTCTCCCGGAGGCGAAGAAGCGGCTTCTTCGCACACAGAGCATTGTGGCGAGCGCAGGGAGCTCCTGAGAGCGGTTTGTGCCGAAAGAAGCCCGGGACCGGCACTTAGCTTCGGAGAGCTGCGTATCTGCGTCTTCTGCGTGTCTTGCCGCTCTACACTCAGCCAAAAGCTTTTCCACCATATCTTGCAAGGAGAAACTCTGCCAGGAAAGAAAACATCCAAAATCTTGTTCTAAAGCTTGCACGGGGGTCTGCAAAGAGTTTGGCAAGAATGAAAGGTAGTTGTCCAAAACTCGTTCTTTTCCAATAGAATAACCATGGAAAAGGCAGGAGAGTGGTAAAGTACTGTTTTCTCTAAGTCTGAAGGCTGCCCACACTGTGCCTGTGTGCTGCAGCTTGCATCTTCGCCTTTGGGAAGCTGCCGCTCGCCGATTCTCCGCAGGCGAAGAAGCGGCTTCTTCGCACACAGAGCATTGTGCGAGCGCAGGGAGCTCCTGAGAGCGGTTTGTGCCGAAAGAAGCCCGGGACCGGCACTTAGCTTCGGAGAGCTGCGTATCTGCGTCTTCTGCGTGTCTTGCCGCTCTACACTCAGCCAAAAGCTTTTCCACCATATCTTGCAAGGAGAAACTCTGCCAGGAAAGAAAACATCCAAAATCTTGTTCTAAAGCTTGCACGGGGGTCTGCAAAGAGTTTGGCAAGAATGAAAGGTAGTTGTCCAAAACTCGTTCTTTTCCAATAGAATAACCATGGAAAAGGCAGGAGAGTGGTAAAGTACTGTTTTCTCTAAGTCTGAAGGCTGCCCACACTGTGCCTGCGTGCTGCAGCTTGCATCTTCGCCTTTGGGAAGCTGCCGCTCGCCGATTCTCCCGCAGGCGAAGAAGCGGCTTCTTCGCACACAGAGCATTGTGGCGAGCGCAGGGAGCTCCTGAGAGCGGTTTGTGCCGAAAGAAGCCCGGGACCGGCACTTAGCTTCGGAGAGCTGCGTATCTGCGTCTTCTGCGTGTCTTGCCGCTCTACACTCAGCCAAAAGCTTTTCCACCATATCTTGCAAGGAGAAACTCTGCCAGGAAAGAAAACATCCAAAATCTTGTTCTAAAGCTTGCACGGGGGTCTGCAAAGAGTTTGGCAAGAATGAAAGGTAGTTGTCCAAAACTCGTTCTTTTCCAATAGAATAACCATGGAAAAGGCAGGAGAGTGGTAAAGTACTGTTTTCTCTAAGTCTGAAGGCTGCCCACACTGTGCCTGTGTGCTGCAGCTTGCATCTTCGCCTTTGGGAAGCTGCCGCTCGCCGATTCTCCCGCAGGCGAAGAAGCGGCTTCTTCGCACACAGAGCATTGTGGCGAGCGCAGGGAGCTCCTGAGAGCGGTTTGTGCCGAAAGAAGCCCGGGACCGGCACTTAGCTTCGGAGAGCTGCGTATCTGCGTCTTCTGCGTGTCTTGCCGCTCTACACTCAGCCAAAAGCTTTTCCACCATATCTTGCAAGGAGAAACTCTGCCAGGAAAGAAAACATCCAAAATCTTGTTCTAAAGCTTGCACGGGGGTCTGCAAAGAGTTTGGCAAGAATGAAAGGTAGTTGTCCAAAACTCGTTCTTTTCCAATAGAATAACCATGGAAAAGGCAGGAGAGTGGTAAAGTACTGTTTTCTCTAAGTCTGAAGGCTGCCCACACTGTGCCTGTGTGCTGCAGCTTGCATCTTCGCCTTTGGGAAGCTGCCGCTCGCCGATTCTCCCGGAGGCGAAGAAGCGGCTTCTTCGCACACAGAGCATTGTGGCGAGCGCAGGGAGCTCCTGAGAGCGGTTTGTGCCGAAAGAAGCCCGGGACCGGCACTTAGCTTCGGAGAGCTGCGTATCTGCGTCTTCTGCGTGTCTTGCCGCTCTACACTCAGCAAAAAGCTTTTCCACCATATCTTGCAAGGAGAAACTCTGCCAGGAAAGAAAACATCCAAAATCTTGTTCTAAAGCTTGCACGGGGGTCTGCAAAGAGTTTGGCAAGAATGAAAGGTAGTTGTCCAAAACTCGTTCTTTTCCAATAGAATAACCATGGAAAAGGCAGGAGAGTGGTAAAGTACTGTTTTCTCTAAGTCTGAAGGCTGCCCACGCTGTGCCTGTGTGCTGCAGCTTGCATCTTCGCCTTTGGGAAGCTGCCGCTCGCCGATTCTCCCGCAGGCGAAGAAGCGGCTTCTTCGCACACAGAGCATTGTGGCGAGCGCAGGGAGCTCCTGAGAGCGGTTTGTGCCGAAAGAAGCCCGGGACCGGCACTTAGCTTCGGAGAGCTGCGTATCTGCGTCTTCTGCGTGTCTTGCCGCTCTACACTCAGCCAAAAGCTTTTCCACCATATCTTGCAAGGAGAAACTCTGCCAGGAAAGAAAACATCCAAAATCTTGTTCTAAAGCTTGCACGGGGGTCTGCAAAGAGTTTGGCAAGAATGAAAGTTAGTTGTCCAAAACTCGTTCTTTTCCAATAGAATAACCATGGAAAAGCAGGAGAGTGGTAAAGTACTGTTTTCTCTAAGTCTGAAGGCTGCCCACACTGTGCCTGCGTGCTGCAGCTTGCATCTTCGCCTTTGGGAAGCTGCCGCTCGCCGATTCTCCCGCAGGCGAAGAAGCGGCTTCTTCGCACACAGAGCATTGTGGCGAGCGCAGGGAGCTCCTGAGAGCGGTTTGTGCCGAAAGAAGCCCGGGACCGGCACTTAGCTTCGGAGAGCTGCGTATCTGCGTCTTCTGCGTGTCTTGCCGCTCTACACTCAGCCAAAAGCTTTTCCACCATATCTTGCAAGGAGAAACTCTGCCAGGAAAGAAAACATCCAAAATCTTGTTCTAAAGCTTGCACGGGGGTCTGCAAAGAGTTTGGCAAGAATGAAAGGTAGTTGTCCAAAACTCGTTCTTTTCCATTTCCAATAGAATAACCATGGAAAAGGCAGGAGAGTGGTAAAGTACTGTTTTCTCTAAGTCTGAAGGCTGCCCACACGGTGCCTGCGTGCTGCAGCTTGCATCTTCGCCTTTGGGAAGCTGCCGCTCGCCGATTCTCCCGCAGGCGAAGAAGCGGCTTCTTCGCACACAGAGCATTGTGGCGAGCGCAGGGAGCTCCTGAGAGCGGTTTGTGCCGAAAGAAGCCCGGGACCGGCACTTAGCTTCGGAGAGCTGCGTATCTGCGTCTTCTGCGTGTCTTGCCGCTCTACACTCAGCAAAAAGCTTTTCCAGCATATCTTGCAAGGAGAAACTCTGCCAGGAAAGAAAACATCCAAAATCTGGTTCTAAAGCTTGCACGGGGGTCTGCAAAGAGTTTGGCAAGAATGAAAGGTAGTTGTCCAAAACTCGTTCTTTTCCAATAGAATAACCATGGAAAAGGCAGGAGAGTGGTAAAGTACTGTTTTCTCTAAGTCTGAAGGCTGCCCACACTGTGCCTGTGTGCTGCAGCTTGCATCTTCGCCTTTGGGAAGCTGCCGCTCGCCGATTCTCCCGGAGGCGAAGAAGCGGCTTCTTCGCACACAGAGCATTGTAGCGAGCGCAGGGAGCTCCTGAGAGCGGTTTGTGCCGAAAGAAGCCCGGGACCGGCACTTAGCTTCGGAGAGCTGCGTATCTGCGTCTTCTGCGTGTCTTGCCGCTCTACACTCAGCCAAAAGCTTTTCCACCATATCTTGCAAGGAGAAACTCTGCCAGGAAAGAAAACATCCAAAATCTTGTTCTAAAGCTTGCACGGGGGTCTGCAAAGAGTTTGGCAAGAATGAAAGGTAGTTGTCCAAAACTCGTTCTTTTCCAATAGAATAACCATGGAAAAGGCAGGAGAGTGGTAAAGTACTGTTTTCTCTAAGTCTGAAGGCTGCCCACACTGTGCCTGCGTGCTGCAGCTTGCATCTTCGCCTTTGGGAAGCTGCCGCTCGCCGATTCTCCCGGAGGCGAAGAAGCGGCTTCTTCGCACACAGAGCATTGTGGCGAGCGCAGGGAGCTCCTGAGAGCGGTTTGTGCCGAAAGAAGCCCGGGACCGGCACTTAGCTTCGGAGAGCTGCGTATCTGCGTCTTCTGCGTGTCTTGCCGCTCTACACTCAGCAAAAAGCTTTTCCACCATATCTTGCAAGGAGAAACTCTGCCAGGAAAGAAAACATCCAAAATCTTGTTCTAAAGCTTGCACGGGGGTCTGCAAAGAGTTTGGCAAGAATGAAAGGTAGTTGTCCAAAACTCGTTCTTTTCCAATAGAATAACCATGGAAAAGGCAGGAGAGTGGTAAAGTACTGTTTTCTCTAAGTCTGAAGGCTGCCCACACTGTGCCTGCGTGCTGCAGCTTGCATCTTCGCCTTTGGGAAGCTGCCGCTCGCCGATTCTCCCGGAGGCGAAGAAGCGGCTTCTTCGCACACAGAGCATTGTGGCGAGCGCAGGGAGCTCCTGAGAGCGGTTTGTGCCGAAAGAAGCCCGGGACCGGCACTTAGCTTCGGAGAGCTGCGTATCTGCGTCTTCTGCGTGTCTTGCCGCTCTACACTCAGCCAAAAGCTTTTCCACCATATCTTGCAAGGAGAAACTCTGCCAGGAAAGAAAACATCCAAAATCTTGTTCTAAAGCTTGCACGGGGGTCTGCAAAGAGTTTGGCAAGAATGAAAGGTAGTTGTCCAAAACTCGTTCTTTTCCAATAGAATAACCATGGAAAAGGCAGGAGAGTGGTAAAGTACTGTTTTCTCTAAGTCTGAAGGCTGCCCACACTGTGCCTGTGTGCTGCAGCTTGCATCTTCGCCTTTGGGAAGCTGCCGCTCGCCGATTCTCCCGCAGGCGAAGAAGCGGCTTCTTCGCACACAGAGCATTGTGGCGAGCGCAGGGAGCTCCTGAGAGCGGTTTGTGCCGAAAGAAGCCCGGGACCGGCACTTAGCTTCGGAGAGCTGCGTATCTGCGTCTTCTGCGTGTCTTGCCGCTCTACACTCAGCCAAAAGCTTTTCCACCATATCTTGCAAGGAGAAACTCTGCCAGGAAAGAAAACATCCAAAATCTTGTTCTAAAGCTTGCACGGGGGTCTGCAAAGAGTTTGGCAAGAAGGAAAGGTAGTCGTCCAAAACTCGTTCTTTTCCAATAGAATAACCATGGAAAAGGCAGGAGAGTGGTAAAGTACTGTTTTCTCTAAGTCTGAAGGCTGCCCACACTGTGCCTGTGTGCTGCAGCTTGCATCTTCGCCTTTGGGAAGCTGCCGCTCGCCGATTCTCCCGCAGGCGAAGAAGCGGCTTCTTCGCACACAGAGCATTGTGGCGAGCGCAGGGAGCTCCTGAGAGCGGTTTGTGCCGAAAGAAGCCCGGGACCGGCACTTAGCTTCGGAGAGCTGCGTATCTGCGTCTTCTGCGTGTCTTGCCGCTCTACACTCAGCCAAAAGCTTTTCCACCATATCTTGCAAGGAGAAACTCTGCCAGGAAAGAAAACATCCAAAATCTTGTTCTAAAGCTTGCACGGGGGTCTGCAAAGAGTTTGGCAAGAATGAAAGGTAGTTGTCCAAAACTCGTTCTTTTCCAATAGAATAACCATGGAAAAGGCAGGAGAGTGGTAAAGTACTGTTTTCTCTAAGTCTGAAGGCTGCCCACACTGTGCCTGCGTGCTGCAGCTTGCATCTTCGCCTTTGGGAAGCTGCCGCTCGCCGATTCTCCCGCAGGCGAAGAAGCGGCTTCTTCGCACACAGAGCATTGTGGCGAGCGCAGGGAGCTCCTGAGAGCGGTTTGTGCCGAAAGAAGCCCGGGACCGGCACTTAGCTTCGGAGAGCTGCGTATCTGCGTCTTCTGCGTGTCTTGCCGCTCTACACTCAGCCAAAAGCTTTTCCACCATATCTTGCAAGGAGAAACTCTGCCAGGAAAGAAAACATCCAAAATCTTGTTCTAAAGCTTGCACGGGGGTCTGCAAAGAGTTTGGCAAGAATGAAAGGTAGTTGTCCAAAACTCGTTCTTTTCCAATAGAATAACCATGGAAAAGGCAGGAGAGTGGTAAAGTACTGTTTTCTCTAAGTCTGAAGGCTGCCCACACTGTGCCTGTGTGCTGCAGCTTGCATCTTCGCCTTTGGGAAGCTGCCGCTCGCCGATTCTCCCGCAGGCGAAGAAGCGGCTTCTTCGCACACAGAGCATTGTGGCGAGCGCAGGGAGCTCCTGAGAGCGGTTTGTGCCGAAAGAAGCCCGGGACCGGCACTTAGCTTCGGAGAGCTGCGTATCTGCGTCTTCTGCGTGTCTTGCCGCTCTACACTCAGCCAAAAGCTTTTCCACCATATCTTGCAAGGAGAAACTCTGCCAGGAAAGAAAACATCCAAAATCTTGTTCTAAAGCTTGCACGGGGGTCTGCAAAGAGTTTGGCAAGAATGAAAGGTAGTTGTCCAAAACTCGTTCTTTTCCAATAGAATAACCATGGAAAAGGCAGGAGAGTGGTAAAGTACTGTTTTCTCTAAGTCTGAAGGCTGCCCACACTGTGCCTGTGTGCTGCAGCTTGCATCTTCGCCTTTGGGAAGCTGCCGCTCGCCGATTCTCCCGGAGGCGAAGAAGCGGCTTCTTCGCACACAGAGCATTGTGGCGAGCGCAGGGAGCTCCTGAGAGCGGTTTGTGCCGAAAGAAGCCCGGGACCGGCACTTAGCTTCGGAGAGCTGCGTATCTGCGTCTTCTGCGTGTCTTGCCGCTCTACACTCAGCAAAAAGCTTTTCCACCATATCTTGCAAGGAGAAACTCTGCCAGGAAAGAAAACATCCAAAATCTTGTTCTAAAGCTTGCACGGGGGTCTGCAAAGAGTTTGGCAAGAATGAAAGGTAGTTGTCCAAAACTCGTTCTTTTCCAATAGAATAACCATGGAAAAGGCAGGAGAGTGGTAAAGTACTGTTTTCTCTAAGTCTGAAGGCTGCCCACGCTGTGCCTGTGTGCTGCAGCTTGCATCTTCGCCTTTGGGAAGCTGCCGCTCGCCGATTCTCCCGCAGGCGAAGAAGCGGCTTCTTCGCACACAGAGCATTGTGGCGAGCGCAGGGAGCTCCTGAGAGCGGTTTGTGCCGAAAGAAGCCCGGGACCGGCACTTAGCTTCGGAGAGCTGCGTATCTGCGTCTTCTGCGTGTCTTGCCGCTCTACACTCAGCCAAAAGCTTTTCCACCATATCTTGCAAGGAGAAACTCTGCCAGGAAAGAAAACATCCAAAATCTTGTTCTAAAGCTTGCACGGGGGTCTGCAAAGAGTTTGGCAAGAATGAAAGTTAGTTGTCCAAAACTCGTTCTTTTCCAATAGAATAACCATGGAAAAGGCAGGAGAGTGGTAAAGTACTGTTTTCTCTAAGTCTGAAGGCTGCCCACACTGTGCCTGCGTGCTGCAGCTTGCATCTTCGCCTTTGGGAAGCTGCCGCTCGCCGATTCTCCCGCAGGCGAAGAAGCGGCTTCTTCGCACACAGAGCATTGTGGCGAGCGCAGGGAGCTCCTGAGAGCGGTTTGTGCCGAAAGAAGCCCGGGACCGGCACTTAGCTTCGGAGAGCTGCGTATCTGCGTCTTCTGCGTGTCTTGCCGCTCTACACTCAGCCAAAAGCTTTTCCACCATATCTTGCAAGGAGAAACTCTGCCAGGAAAGAAAACATCCAAAATCTTGTTCTAAAGCTTGCACGGGGGTCTGCAAAGAGTTTGGCAAGAATGAAAGGTAGTTGTCCAAAACTCGTTCTTTTCCAATAGAATAACCATGGAAAAGGCAGGAGAGTGGTAAAGTACTGTTTTCTCTAAGTCTGAAGGCTGCCCACACGGTGCCTGCGTGCTGCAGCTTGCATCTTCGCCTTTGGGAAGCTGCCGCTCGCCGATTCTCCCGCAGGCGAAGAAGCGGCTTCTTCGCACACAGAGCATTGTGGCGAGCGCAGGGAGCTCCTGAGAGCGGTTTGTGCCGAAAGAAGCCCGGGACCGGCACTTAGCTTCGGAGAGCTGCGTATCTGCGTCTTCTGCGTGTCTTGCCGCTCTACACTCAGCAAAAAGCTTTTCCAGCATATCTTGCAAGGAGAAACTCTGCCAGGAAAGAAAACATCCAAAATCTGGTTCTAAAGCTTGCACGGGGGTCTGCAAAGAGTTTGGCAAGAATGAAAGGTAGTTGTCCAAAACTCGTTCTTTTCCAATAGAATAACCATGGAAAAGGCAGGAGAGTGGTAAAGTACTGTTTTCTCTAAGTCTGAAGGCTGCCCACACTGTGCCTGTGTGCTGCAGCTTGCATCTTCGCCTTTGGGAAGCTGCCGCTCGCCGATTCTCCCGGAGGCGAAGAAGCGGCTTCTTCGCACACAGAGCATTGTGGCGAGCGCAGGGAGCTCCTGAGAGCGGTTTGTGCCGAAAGAAGCCCGGGACCGGCACTTAGCTTCGGAGAGCTGCGTATCTGCGTCTTCTGCGTGTCTTGCCGCTCTACACTCAGCAAAAAGCTTTTCCACCATATCTTGCAAGGAGAAACTCTGCCAGGAAAGAAAACATCCAAAATCTTGTTCTAAAGCTTGCACGGGGGTCTGCAAAGAGTTTGGCAAGAAGGAAAGGTAGTTGTCCAAAACTCGTTCTTTTCCAATAGAATAACCATGGAAAAGGCAGGAGAGTGGTAAAGTACTGTTTTCTCTAAGTCTGAAGGCTGCCCACGCTGTGCCTGTGTGCTGCAGCTTGCATCTTCGCCTTTGGGAAGCTGCCGCTCGCCGATTCTCCCGGAGGCGAAGAAGCGGCTTCTTCGCACACAGAGCATTGTAGCGAGCGCAGGGAGCTCCTGAGAGCGGTTTGTGCCGAAAGAAGCCCGGGACCGGCACTTAGCTTCGGAGAGCTGCGTATCTGCGTCTTCTGCGTGTCTTGCCGCTCTACACTCAGCCAAAAGCTTTTCCACCATATCTTGCAAGGAGAAACTCTGCCAGGAAAGAAAACATCCAAAATCTTGTTCTAAAGCTTGCACGGGGGTCTGCAAAGAGTTTGGCAAGAATGAAAGGTAGTTGTCCAAAACTCGTTCTTTTCCAATAGAATAACCATGGAAAAGGCAGGAGAGTGGTAAAGTACTGTTTTCTCTAAGTCTGAAGGCTGCCCACACTGTGCCTGCGTGCTGCAGCTTGCATCTTCGCCTTTGGGAAGCTGCCGCTCGCCGATTCTCCCGGAGGCGAAGAAGCGGCTTCTTCGCACACAGAGCATTGTGGCGAGCGCAGGGAGCTCCTGAGAGCGGTTTGTGCCGAAAGAAGCCCGGGACCGGCACTTAGCTTCGGAGAGCTGCGTATCTGCGTCTTCTGCGTGTCTTGCCGCTCTACACTCAGCAAAAAGCTTTTCCACCATATCTTGCAAGGAGAAACTCTGCCAGGAAAGAAAACATTCAAAATCTTGTTCTAAAGCTTGCACGGGGGTCTGCAAAGAGTTTGGCAAGAATGAAAGGTAGTTGTCCAAAACTCGTTCTTTTCCAATAGAATAACCATGGAAAAGGCAGGAGAGTGGTAAAGTACTGTTTTCTCTAAGTCTGAAGGCTGCCCACACTGTGCCTGCGTGCTGCAGCTTGCATCTTCGCCTTTGGGAAGCTGCCGCTCGCCGATTCTCCCGGAGGCGAAGAAGCGGCTTCTTCGCACACAGAGCATTGTGGCGAGCGCAGGGAGCTCCTGAGAGCGGTTTGTGCCGAAAGAAGCCCGGGACCGGCACTTAGCTTCGGAGAGCTGCGTATCTGCGTCTTCTGCGTGTCTTGCCGCTCTACACTCAGCCAAAAGCTTTTCCACCATATCTTGCAAGGAGAAACTCTGCCAGGAAAGAAAACATCCAAAATCTTGTTCTAAAGCTTGCACGGGGGTCTGCAAAGAGTTTGGCAAGAATGAAAGGTAGTTGTCCAAAACTCGTTCTTTTCCAATAGAATAACCATGGAAAAGGCAGGAGAGTGGTAAAGTACTGTTTTCTCTAAGTCTGAAGGCTGCCCACACTGTGCCTGTGTGCTGCAGCTTGCATCTTCGCCTTTGGGAAGCTGCCGCTCGCCGATTCTCCCGCAGGCGAAGAAGCGGCTTCTTCGCACACAGAGCATTGTGGCGAGCGCAGGGAGCTCCTGAGAGCGGTTTGTGCCGAAAGAAGCCCGGGACCGGCACTTAGCTTCGGAGAGCTGCGTATCTGCGTCTTCTGCGTGTCTTGCCGCTCTACACTCAGCCAAAAGCTTTTCCACCATATCTTGCAAGGAGAAACTCTGCCAGGAAAGAAAACATCCAAAATCTTGTTCTAAAGCTTGCACGGGGGTCTGCAAAGAGTTTGGCAAGAAGGAAAGGTAGTCGTCCAAAACTCGTTCTTTTCCAATAGAATAACCATGGAAAAGGCAGGAGAGTGGTAAAGTACTGTTTTCTCTAAGTCTGAAGGCTGCCCACACTGTGCCTGTGTGCTGCAGCTTGCATCTTCGCCTTTGGGAAGCTGCCGCTCGCCGATTCTCCCGCAGGCGAAGAAGCGGCTTCTTCGCACACAGAGCATTGTGGCGAGCGCAGGGAGCTCCTGAGAGCGGTTTGTGCCGAAAGAAGCCCGGGACCGGCACTTAGCTTCGGAGAGCTGCGTATCTGCGTCTTCTGCGTGTCTTGCCGCTCTACACTCAGCCAAAAGCTTTTCCAGCATATCTTGCAAGGAGAAACTCTGCCAGGAAAGAAAACATCCAAAATCTTGTTCTAAAGCTTGCACGGGGGTCTGCAAAGAGTTTGGCAAGAATGAAAGGTAGTTGTCCAAAACTCGTTCTTTTCCAATAGAATAACCATGGAAAAGGCAGGAGAGTGGTAAAGTACTGTTTTCTCTAAGTCTGAAGGCTGCCCACACTGTGCCTGCGTGCTGCAGCTTGCATCTTCGCCTTTGGGAAGCTGCCGCTCGCCGATTCTCCCGGAGGCGAAGAAGCAGCTTCTTCGCACACAGAGCATTGTGGCGAGCGCAGGGAGCTCCTGAGAGCGGTTTGTGCCGAAAGAAGCCCGGGACCGGCACTTAGCTTCGGAGAGCTGCGTATCTGCGTCTTCTGTGTGTCTTGCCGCTCTACACTCAGCAAAAAGCTTTTCCACCATATCTTGCAAGGAGAAACTCTGCCAGGAAAGAAAACATCCAAAATCTTGTTCTAAAGCTTGCACGGGGGTCTGCAAAGAGTTTGGCAAGAATGAAAGGTAGTTGTCCAAAACTCGTTCTTTTCCAATAGAATAACCATGGAAAAGGCAGGAGAGTGGTAAAGTACTGTTTTCTCTAAGTCTGAAGGCTGCCCACACTGTGCCTGTGTGCTGCAGCTTGCATCTTCGCCTTTGGGAAGCTGCCGCTCGCCGATTCTCCCGGAGGCGAAGAAGCGGCTTCTTCGCACACAGAGCATTGTGGCGAGCGCAGGGAGCTCCTGAGAGCGGTTTGTGCCGAAAGAAGCCCGGGACCGGCACTTAGCTTCGGAGAGCTGCGTATCTGCGTCTTCTGCGTGTCTTGCCGCTCTACACTCAGCCAAAAGCTTTTCCACCATATCTTGCAAGGAGAAACTCTGCCAGGAAAGAAAACATCCAAAATCTTGTTCTAAAGCTTGCACGGGGGTCTGCAAAGAGTTTGGCAAGAATGAAAGGTAGTTGTCCAAAACTCGTTCTTTTCCAATAGAATAACCATGGAAAAGGCAGGAGAGTGGTAAAGTACTGTTTTCTCTAAGTCTGAAGGCTGCCCACACTGTGCCTGCGTGCTGCAGCTTGCATCTTCGCCTTTGGGAAGCTGCCGCTCGCCGATTCTCCCGCAGGCGAAGAAGCGGCTTCTTCGCACACAGAGCATTGTGGCGAGCGCAGGGAGCTCCTGAGAGCGGTTTGTGCCGAAAGAAGCCCGGGACCGGCACTTAGCTTCGGAGAGCTGCGTATCTGCGTCTTCTGCGTGTCTTGCCGCTCTACACTCAGCCAAAAGCTTTTCCACCATATCTTGCAAGGAGAAACTCTGCCAGGAAAGAAAACATCCAAAATCTTGTTCTAAAGCTTGCACGGGGGTCTGCAAAGAGTTTGGCAAGAATGAAAGGTAGTTGTCCAAAACTCGTTCTTTTCCAATAGAATAACCATGGAAAAGGCAGGAGAGTGGTAAAGTACTGTTTTCTCTAAGTCTGAAGGCTGCCCACACTGTGCCTGTGTGCTGCAGCTTGCATCTTCGCCTTTGGGAAGCTGCCGCTCGCCGATTCTCCCGCAGGCGAAGAAGCGGCTTCTTCGCACACAGAGCATTGTGGCGAGCGCAGGGAGCTCCTGAGAGCGGTTTGTGCCGAAAGAAGCCCGGGACCGGCACTTAGCTTCGGAGAGCTGCGTATCTGCGTCTTCTGCGTGTCTTGCCGCTCTACACTCAGCCAAAAGCTTTTCCACCATATCTTGCAAGGAGAAACTCTGCCAGGAAAGAAAACATCCAAAATCTTGTTCTAAAGCTTGCACGGGGGTCTGCAAAGAGTTTGGCAAGAATGAAAGGTAGTTGTCCAAAACTCGTTCTTTTCCAATAGAATAACCATGGAAAAGGCAGGAGAGTGGTAAAGTACTGTTTTCTCTAAGTCTGAAGGCTGCCCACACTGTGCCTGTGTGCTGCAGCTTGCATCTTCGCCTTTGGGAAGCTGCCGCTCGCCGATTCTCCCGGAGGCGAAGAAGCGGCTTCTTCGCACACAGAGCATTGTGGCGAGCGCAGGGAGCTCCTGAGAGCGGTTTGTGCCGAAAGAAGCCCGGGACCGGCACTTAGCTTCGGAGAGCTGCGTATCTGCGTCTTCTGCGTGTCTTGCCGCTCTACACTCAGCAAAAAGCTTTTCCACCATATCTTGCAAGGAGAAACTCTGCCAGGAAAGAAAACATCCAAAATCTTGTTCTAAAGCTTGCACGGGGGTCTGCAAAGAGTTTGGCAAGAATGAAAGGTAGTTGTCCAAAACTCGTTCTTTTCCAATAGAATAACCATGGAAAAGGCAGGAGAGTGGTAAAGTACTGTTTTCTCTAAGTCTGAAGGCTGCCCACGCTGTGCCTGTGTGCTGCAGCTTGCATCTTCGCCTTTGGGAAGCTGCCGCTCGCCGATTCTCCCGCAGGCGAAGAAGCGGCTTCTTCGCACACAGAGCATTGTGGCGAGCGCAGGGAGCTCCTGAGAGCGGTTTGTGCCGAAAGAAGCCCGGGACCGGCACTTAGCTTCGGAGAGCTGCGTATCTGCGTCTTCTGCGTGTCTTGCCGCTCTACACTCAGCCAAAAGCTTTTCCACCATATCTTGCAAGGAGAAACTCTGCCAGGAAAGAAAACATCCAAAATCTTGTTCTAAAGCTTGCACGGGGGTCTGCAAAGAGTTTGGCAAGAATGAAAGTTAGTTGTCCAAAACTCGTTCTTTTCCAATAGAATAACCATGGAAAAGGCAGGAGAGTGGTAAAGTACTGTTTTCTCTAAGTCTGAAGGCTGCCCACACTGTGCCTGCGTGCTGCAGCTTGCATCTTCGCCTTTGGGAAGCTGCCGCTCGCCGATTCTCCCGCAGGCGAAGAAGCGGCTTCTTCGCACACAGAGCATTGTGGCGAGCGCAGGGAGCTCCTGAGAGCGGTTTGTGCCGAAAGAAGCCCGGGACCGGCACTTAGCTTCGGAGAGCTGCGTATCTGCGTCTTCTGCGTGTCTTGCCGCTCTACACTCAGCCAAAAGCTTTTCCACCATATCTTGCAAGGAGAAACTCTGCCAGGAAAGAAAACATCCAAAATCTTGTTCTAAAGCTTGCACGGGGGTCTGCAAAGAGTTTGGCAAGAATGAAAGGTAGTTGTCCAAAACTCGTTCTTTTCCAATAGAATAACCATGGAAAAGGCAGGAGAGTGGTAAAGTACTGTTTTCTCTAAGTCTGAAGGCTGCCCACACGGTGCCTGCGTGCTGCAGCTTGCATCTTCGCCTTTGGGAAGCTGCCGCTCGCCGATTCTCCCGCAGGCGAAGAAGCGGCTTCTTCGCACACAGAGCATTGTGGCGAGCGCAGGGAGCTCCTGAGAGCGGTTTGTGCCGAAAGAAGCCCGGGACCGGCACTTAGCTTCGGAGAGCTGCGTATCTGCGTCTTCTGCGTGTCTTGCCGCTCTACACTCAGCAAAAAGCTTTTCCAGCATATCTTGCAAGGAGAAACTCTGCCAGGAAAGAAAACATCCAAAATCTGGTTCTAAAGCTTGCACGGGGGTCTGCAAAGAGTTTGGCAAGAATGAAAGGTAGTTGTCCAAAACTCGTTCTTTTCCAATAGAATAACCATGGAAAAGGCAGGAGAGTGGTAAAGTACTGTTTTCTCTAAGTCTGAAGGCTGCCCACACTGTGCCTGTGTGCTGCAGCTTGCATCTTCGCCTTTGGGAAGCTGCCGCTCGCCGATTCTCCCGGAGGCGAAGAAGCGGCTTCTTCGCACACAGAGCATTGTGGCGAGCGCAGGGAGCTCCTGAGAGCGGTTTGTGCCGAAAGAAGCCCGGGACCGGCACTTAGCTTCGGAGAGCTGCGTATCTGCGTCTTCTGCGTGTCTTGCCGCTCTACACTCAGCAAAAAGCTTTTCCACCATATCTTGCAAGGAGAAACTCTGCCAGGAAAGAAAACATCCAAAATCTTGTTCTAAAGCTTGCACGGGGGTCTGCAAAGAGTTTGGCAAGAAGGAAAGGTAGTTGTCCAAAACTCGTTCTTTTCCAATAGAATAACCATGGAAAAGGCAGGAGAGTGGTAAAGTACTGTTTTCTCTAAGTCTGAAGGCTGCCCACGCTGTGCCTGTGTGCTGCAGCTTGCATCTTCGCCTTTGGGAAGCTGCCGCTCGCCGATTCTCCCGGAGGCGAAGAAGCGGCTTCTTCGCACACAGAGCATTGTAGCGAGCGCAGGGAGCTCCTGAGAGCGGTTTGTGCCGAAAGAAGCCCGGGACCGGCACTTAGCTTCGGAGAGCTGCGTATCTGCGTCTTCTGCGTGTCTTGCCGCTCTACACTCAGCCAAAAGCTTTTCCACCATATCTTGCAAGGAGAAACTCTGCCAGGAAAGAAAACATCCAAAATCTTGTTCTAAAGCTTGCACGGGGGTCTGCAAAGAGTTTGGCAAGAATGAAAGGTAGTTGTCCAAAACTCGTTCTTTTCCAATAGAATAACCATGGAAAAGGCAGGAGAGTGGTAAAGTACTGTTTTCTCTAAGTCTGAAGGCTGCCCACACTGTGCCTGCGTGCTGCAGCTTGCATCTTCGCCTTTGGGAAGCTGCCGCTCGCCGATTCTCCCGGAGGCGAAGAAGCGGCTTCTTCGCACACAGAGCATTGTGGCGAGCGCAGGGAGCTCCTGAGAGCGGTTTGTGCCGAAAGAAGCCCGGGACCGGCACTTAGCTTCGGAGAGCTGCGTATCTGCGTCTTCTGCGTGTCTTGCCGCTCTACACTCAGCAAAAAGCTTTTCCACCATATCTTGCAAGGAGAAACTCTGCCAGGAAAGAAAACATCCAAAATCTTGTTCTAAAGCTTGCACGGGGGTCTGCAAAGAGTTTGGCAAGAATGAAAGGTAGTTGTCCAAAACTCGTTCTTTTCCAATAGAATAACCATGGAAAAGGCAGGAGAGTGGTAAAGTACTGTTTTCTCTAAGTCTGAAGGCTGCCCACACTGTGCCTGCGTGCTGCAGCTTGCATCTTCGCCTTTGGGAAGCTGCCGCTCGCCGATTCTCCCGGAGGCGAAGAAGCGGCTTCTTCGCACACAGAGCATTGTGGCGAGCGCAGGGAGCTCCTGAGAGCGGTTTGTGCCGAAAGAAGCCCGGGACCGGCACTTAGCTTCGGAGAGCTGCGTATCTGCGTCTTCTGCGTGTCTTGCCGCTCTACACTCAGCCAAAAGCTTTTCCACCATATCTTGCAAGGAGAAACTCTGCCAGGAAAGAAAACATCCAAAATCTTGTTCTAAAGCTTGCACGGGGGTCTGCAAAGAGTTTGGCAAGAATGAAAGGTAGTTGTCCAAAACTCGTTCTTTTCCAATAGAATAACCATGGAAAAGGCAGGAGAGTGGTAAAGTACTGTTTTCTCTAAGTCTGAAGGCTGCCCACACTGTGCCTGTGTGCTGCAGCTTGCATCTTCGCCTTTGGGAAGCTGCCGCTCGCCGATTCTCCCGGAGGCGAAGAAGCGGCTTCTTCGCACACAGAGCATTGTGGCGAGCGCAGGGAGCTCCTGAGAGCGGTTTGTGCCGAAAGAAGCCCGGGACCGGCACTTAGCTTCGGAGAGCTGCGTATCTGCGTCTTCTGCGTGTCTTGCCGCTCTACACTCAGCCAAAAGCTTTTCCACCATATCTTGCAAGGAGAAACTCTGCCAGGAAAGAAAACATCCAAAATCTTGTTCTAAAGCTTGCACGGGGGTCTGCAAAGAGTTTGGCAAGAAGGAAAGGTAGTCGTCCAAAACTCGTTCTTTTCCAATAGAATAACCATGGAAAAGGCAGGAGAGTGGTAAAGTACTGTTTTCTCTAAGTCTGAAGGCTGCCCACACTGTGCCTGTGTGCTGCAGCTTGCATCTTCGCCTTTGGGAAGCTGCCGCTCGCCGATTCTCCCGCAGGCGAAGAAGCGGCTTCTTCGCACACAGAGCATTGTGGCGAGCGCAGGGAGCTCCTGAGAGCGGTTTGTGCCGAAAGAAGCCCGGGACCGGCACTTAGCTTCGGAGAGCTGCGTATCTGCGTCTTCTGCGTGTCTTGCCGCTCTACACTCAGCCAAAAGCTTTTCCACCATATCTTGCAAGGAGAAACTCTGCCAGGAAAGAAAACATCCAAAATCTTGTTCTAAAGCTTGCACGGGGGTCTGCAAAGAGTTTGGCAAGAATGAAAGGTAGTTGTCCAAAACTCGTTCTTTTCCAATAGAATAACCATGGAAAAGGCAGGAGAGTGGTAAAGTACTGTTTTCTCTAAGTCTGAAGGCTGCCCACACTGTGCCTGCGTGCTGCAGCTTGCATCTTCGCCTTTGGGAAGCTGCCGCTCGCCGATTCTCCCGGAGGCGAAGAAGCAGCTTCTTCGCACACAGAGCATTGTGGCGAGCGCAGGGAGCTCCTGAGAGCGGTTTGTGCCGAAAGAAGCCCGGGACCGGCACTTAGCTTCGGAGAGCTGCGTATCTGCGTCTTCTGTGTGTCTTGCCGCTCTACACTCAGCAAAAAGCTTTTCCACCATATCTTGCAAGGAGAAACTCTGCCAGGAAAGAAAACATCCAAAATCTTGTTCTAAAGCTTGCACGGGGGTCTGCAAAGAGTTTGGCAAGAATGAAAGGTAGTTGTCCAAAACTCGTTCTTTTCCAATAGAATAACCATGGAAAAGGCAGGAGAGTGGTAAAGTACTGTTTTCTCTAAGTCTGAAGGCTGCCCACACTGTGCCTGTGTGCTGCAGCTTGCATCTTCGCCTTTGGGAAGCTGCCGCTCGCCGATTCTCCCGGAGGCGAAGAAGCGGCTTCTTCGCACACAGAGCATTGTGGCGAGCGCAGGGAGCTCCTGAGAGCGGTTTGTGCCGAAAGAAGCCCGGGACCGGCACTTAGCTTCGGAGAGCTGCGTATCTGCGTCTTCTGCGTGTCTTGCCGCTCTACACTCAGCCAAAAGCTTTTCCACCATATCTTGCAAGGAGAAACTCTGCCAGGAAAGAAAACATCCAAAATCTTGTTCTAAAGCTTGCACGGGGGTCTGCAAAGAGTTTGGCAAGAATGAAAGGTAGTTGTCCAAAACTCGTTCTTTTCCAATAGAATAACCATGGAAAAGGCAGGAGAGTGGTAAAGTACTGTTTTCTCTAAGTCTGAAGGCTGCCCACACTGTGCCTGCGTGCTGCAGCTTGCATCTTCGCCTTTGGGAAGCTGCCGCTCGCCGATTCTCCCGCAGGCGAAGAAGCGGCTTCTTCGCACACAGAGCATTGTGGCGAGCGCAGGGAGCTCCTGAGAGCGGTTTGTGCCGAAAGAAGCCCGGGACCGGCACTTAGCTTCGGAGAGCTGCGTATCTGCGTCTTCTGCGTGTCTTGCCGCTCTACACTCAGCCAAAAGCTTTTCCACCATATCTTGCAAGGAGAAACTCTGCCAGGAAAGAAAACATCCAAAATCTTGTTCTTAAGCTTGCACGGGGGTCTGCAAAGAGTTTGGCAAGAATGAAAGGTAGTTGTCCAAAACTCGTTCTTTTCCAATAGAATAACCATGGAAAAGGCAGGAGAGTGGTAAAGTACTGTTTTCTCTAAGTCTGAATGCTGCCCACACTGTGCCTGTGTGCTGCAGCTTGCATCTTCGCCTTTGGGAAGCTGCCGCTCGCCGATTCTCCCGCAGGCGAAGAAGCGGCTTCTTCGCACACAGAGCATTGTGGCGAGCGCAGGGAGCTCCTGAGAGCGGTTTGTGCCGAAAGAAGCCCGGGACCGGCACTTAGCTTCGGAGAGCTGCGTATCTGCGTCTTCTGCGTGTCTTGCCGCTCTACACTCAGCCAAAAGCTTTTCCACCATATCTTGCAAGGAGAAACTCTGCCAGGAAAGAAAACATCCAAAATCTTGTTCTAAAGCTTGCACGGGGGTCTGCAAAGAGTTTGGCAAGAATGAAAGGTAGTTGTCCAAAACTCGTTCTTTTCCAATAGAATAACCATGGAAAAGGCAGGAGAGTGGTAAAGTACTGTTTTCTCTAAGTCTGAAGGCTGCCCACACTGTGCCTGTGTGCTGCAGCTTGCATCTTCGCCTTTGGGAAGCTGCCGCTCGCCGATTCTCCCGGAGGCGAAGAAGCGGCTTCTTCGCACACAGAGCATTGTGGCGAGCGCAGGGAGCTCCTGAGAGCGGTTTGTGCCGAAAGAAGCCCGGGACCGGCACTTAGCTTCGGAGAGCTGCGTATCTGCGTCTTCTGCGTGTCTTGCCGCTCTACACTCAGCCAAAAGCTTTTCCACCATATCTTGCAAGGAGAAACTCTGCCAGGAAAGAAAACATCCAAAATCTTGTTCTAAAGCTTGCACGGGGGTCTGCAAAGAGTTGGGCAAGAATGAAAGGTAGTTGTCCAAAACTCGTTCTTTTCCAATAGAATAACCATGGAAAAGGCAGGAGAGTGGTAAAGTACTGTTTTCTCTAAGTCTGAAGGCTGCCCACACTGTGCCTGTGTGCTGCAGCTTGCATCTTCGCCTTTGGGAAGCTGCCGCTCGCCGATTCTCCCGCAGGCGAAGAAGCGGCTTCTTCGCACACAGAGCATTGTGGCGAGCGCAGGGAGCTCCTGAGAGCGGTTTGTGCCGAAAGAAGCCCGGGACCGGCACTTAGCTTCGGAGAGCTGCGTATCTGCGTCTTCTGCGTGTCTTGCCGCTCTACACTCAGCCAAAAGCTTTTCCACCATATCTTGCAAGGAGAAACTCTGCCAGGAAAGAAAACATCCAAAATCTTGTTCTAAAGCTTGCACGGGGGTCTGCAAAGAGTTTGGCAAGAATGAAAGGTAGTTGTCCAAAACTCGTTCTTTTCCAATAGAATAACCATGGAAAAGGCAGGAGAGTGGTAAAGTACTGTTTTCTCTAAGTCTGAAGGCTGCCCACACTGTGCCTGCGTGCTGCAGCTTGCATCTTCGCCTTTGGGAAGCTGCCGCTCGCCGATTCTCCCGCAGGCGAAGAAGCGGCTTCTTCGCACACAGAGCATTGTGGCGAGCGCAGGGAGCTCCTGAGAGCGGTTTGTGCCGAAAGAAGCCCGGGACCGGCACTTAGCTTCGGAGAGCTGCGTATCTGCGTCTTCTGCGTGTCTTGCCGCTCTACACTCAGCCAAAAGCTTTTCCAGCATATCTTGCAAGGAGAAACTCTGCCAGGAAAGAAAACATCCAAAATCTTGTTCTAAAGCTTGCACGGGGGTCTGCAAAGAGTTTGGCAAGAATGAAAGGTAGTTGTCCAAAACTCGTTCTTTTCCAATAGAATAACCATGGAAAAGGCAGGAGAGTGGTAAAGTACTGTTTTCTCTAAGTCTGAAGGCTGCCCACACTGTGCCTGTGTGCTGCAGCTTGCATCTTCGCCTTTGGGAAGCTGCCGCTCGCCGATTCTCCCGCAGGCGAAGAAGCGGCTTCTTCGCACACAGAGCATTGTGGCGAGCGCAGGGAGCTCCTGAGAGCGGTTTGTGCCGAAAGAAGCCCGGGACCGGCACTTAGCTTCGGAGAGCTGCGTATCTGCGTCTTCTGCGTGTCTTGCCGCTCTACACTCAGCCAAAAGCTTTTCCACCATATCTTGCAAGGAGAAACTCTGCCAGGAAAGAAAACATCCAAAATCTTGTTCTAAAGCTTGCACGGGGGTCTGCAAAGAGTTTGGCAAGAATGAAAGGTAGTTGTCCAAAACTCGTTCTTTTCCAATAGAATAACCATGGAAAAGGCAGGAGAGTGGTAAAGTACTGTTTTCTCTAAGTCTGAAGGCTGCCCACACTGTGCCTGTGTGCTGCAGCTTGCATCTTCGCCTTTGGGAAGCTGCCGCTCGCCGATTCTCCCGGAGGCGAAGAAGCGGCTTCTTCGCACACAGAGCATTGTGGCGAGCGCAGGGAGCTCCTGAGAGCGGTTTGTGCCGAAAGAAGCCCGGGACCGGCACTTAGCTTCGGAGAGCTGCGTATCTGCGTCTTCTGCGTGTCTTGCCGCTCTACACTCAGCAAAAAGCTTTTCCACCATATCTTGCAAGGAGAAACTCTGCCAGGAAAGAAAACATCCAAAATCTTCTTCTAAAGCTTGCACGGGGGTCTGCAAAGAGTTTGGCAAGAATGAAAGGTAGTTGTCCAAAACTCGTTCTTTTCCAATAGAATAACCATGGAAAAGGCAGGAGAGTGGTAAAGTACTGTTTTCTCTAAGTCTGAAGGCTGCCCACGCTGTGCCTGTGTGCTGCAGCTTGCATCTTCGCCTTTGGGAAGCTGCCGCTCGCCGATTCTCCCGGAGGCGAAGAAGCGGCTTCTTCGCACACAGAGCATTGTGGCGAGCGCAGGGAGCTCCTGAGAGCGGTTTGTGCCGAAAGAAGCCCGGGACCGGCACTTAGCTTCGGAGAGCTGCGTATCTGCGTCTTCTGCGTGTCTTGCCGCTCTACACTCAGCAAAAAGCTTTTCCACCATATCTTGCAAGGAGAAACTCTGCCAGGAAAGAAAACATCCAAAATCTTGTTCTAAAGCTTGCACGGGGGTCTGCAAAGAGTTTGGCAAGAATGAAAGGTAGTTGTCCAAAACTCGTTCTTTTCCAATAGAATAACCATGGAAAAGGCAGGAGAGTGGTAAAGTACTGTTTTCTCTAAGTCTGAAGGCTGCCCACACTGTGCCTGCGTGCTGCAGCTTGCATCTTCGCCTTTGGGAAGCTGCCGCTCGCCGATTCTCCCGCAGGCGAAGAAGCGGCTTCTTCGCACACAGAGCATTGTGGCGAGCGCAGGGAGCTCCTGAGAGCGGTTTGTGCCGAAAGAAGCCCGGGACCGGCACTTAGCTTCGGAGAGCTGCGTATCTGCGTCTTCTGCGTGTCTTGCCGCTCTACACTCAGCCAAAAGCTTTTCCACCATATCTTGCAAGGAGAAACTCTGCCAGGAAAGAAAACATCCAAAATCTTGTTCTAAAGCTTGCACGGGGGTCTGCAAAGAGTTTGGCAAGAATGAAAGGTAGTTGTCCAAAACTCGTTCTTTTCCAATAGAATAACCATGGAAAAGGCAGGAGAGTGGTAAAGTACTGTTTTCTCTAAGTCTGAAGGCTGCCCACACTGTGCCTGCGTGCTGCAGCTTGCATCTTCGCCTTTGGGAAGCTGCCGCTCGCCGATTCTCCCGCAGGCGAAGAAGCGGCTTCTTCGCACACAGAGCATTGTGGCGAGCGCAGGGAGCTCCTGAGAGCGGTTTGTGCCGAAAGAAGCCCGGGACCGGCACTTAGCTTCGGAGAGCTGCGTATCTGCGTCTTCTGCGTGTCTTGCCGCTCTACACTCAGCAAAAAGCTTTTCCACCATATCTTGCAAGGAGAAACTCTGCCAGGAAAGAAAACATCCAAAATCTTGTTCTAAAGCTTGCACGGGGGTCTGCAAAGAGTTTGGCAAGAATGAAAGGTAGTTGTCCAAAACTCGTTCTTTTCCAATAGAATAACCATGGAAAAGGCAGGAGAGTGGTAAAGTACTGTTTTCTCTAAGTCTGAAGGCTGCCCACACTGTGCCTGTGTGCTGCAGCTTGCATCTTCGCCTTTGGGAAGCTGCCGCTCGCCGATTCTCCCGGAGGCGAAGAAGCGGCTTCTTCGCACACAGAGCATTGTGGCGAGCGCAGGGAGCTCCTGAGAGCGGTTTGTGCTGAAAGAAGCCCGGGACCGGCACTTAGCTTCGGAGAGCTGCGTATCTGCGTCTTCTGCGTGTCTTGCCGCTCTACACTCAGCAAAAAGCTTTTCCACCATATCTTGCAAGGAGAAACTCTGCCAGGAAAGAAAACATCCAAAATCTTGTTCTAAAGCTTGCACGGGGGTCTGCAAAGAGTTTGGCAAGAATGAAAGGTAGTTGTCCAAAACTCGTTCTTTTCCAATAGAATAACCATGGAAAAG
The DNA here is from genome assembly GCF_037042795.1 of Molothrus aeneus. NCBI lineage: Eukaryota > Metazoa > Chordata > Aves > Passeriformes > Icteridae > Molothrus > Molothrus aeneus. Next base: position 53,444 of record NW_027098840.1, read on the forward strand.
GCAGGAGAGTGGTAAAGTACTGTTTTCTCTAAGTCTGAAGGCTGCCCACGCTGTGCCTGTGTGCTGCAGCTTGCATCTTCGCCTTTGGGAAGCTGCCGCTCGCCGATTCTCCCGGAGGCGAAGAAGCGGCTTCTTCGCACACAGAGCATTGTGGCGAGCGCAGGGAGCTCCTGAGAGCGGTTTGTGCCGAAAGAAGCCCGGGACCGGCACTTAGCTTCGGAGAGCTGCGTATCTGCGTCTTCTGCGTGTCTTGCCGCTCTACACTCAGCCAAAAGCTTTTCCACCATATCTTGCAAGGAGAAACTCTGCCAGGAAAGAAAACATCCAAAATCTTGTTCTAAAGCTTGCACGGGGGTCTGCAAAGAGTTTGGCAAGAATGAAAGGTAGTTGTCCAAAACTCGTTCTTTTCCAATAGAATAACCATGGAAAAGGCAGGAGAGTGGTAAAGTACTGTTTTCTCTAAGTCTGAAGGCTGCCCACACTGTGCCTGCGTGCTGCAGCTTGCATCTTCGCCTTTGGGAAGCTGCCGCTCGCCGATTCTCCCGGAGGCGAAGAAGCGGCTTCTTCGCACACAGAGCATTGTGGCGAGCGCAGGGAGCTCCTGAGAGCGGTTTGTGCCGAAAGAAGCCCGGGACCGGCACTTAGCTTCGGAGAGCTGCGTATCTGCGTCTTCTGCGTGTCTTGCCGCTCTACACTCAGCAAAAAGCTTTTCCACCATATCTTGCAAGGAGAAACTCTGCCAGGAAAGAAAACATCCAAAATCTTGTTCTAAAGCTTGCACGGGGGTCTGCAAAGAGTTTGGCAAGAATGAAAGGTAGTTGTCCAAAACTCGTTCTTTTCCAATAGAATAACCATGGAAAAGGCAGGAGAGTGGTAAAGTACTGTTTTCTCTAAGTCTGAAGGCTGCCCACACTGTGCCTGCGTGCTGCAGCTTGCATCTTCGCCTTTGGGAAGCTGCCGCTCGCCGATTCTCCCGGAGGCGAAGAAGCGGCTTCTTCGCACACAGAGCATTGTGGCGAGCGCAGGGAGCTCCTGAGAGCGGTTTGTGCCGAAAGAAGCCCGGGACCGGCACTTAGCTTCGGAGAGCTGCGTATCTGCGTCTTCTGCGTGTCTTGCCGCTCTACACTCAGCCAAAAGCTTTTCCACCATATCTTGCAAGGAGAAACTCTGCCAGGAAAGAAAACATCCAAAATCTTGTTCTAAAGCTTGCACGGGGGTCTGCAAAGAGTTGGGCAAGAATGAAAGGTAGTTGTCCAAAACTCGTTCTTTTCCAATAGAATAACCATGGAAAAGGCAGGAGAGTGGTAAAGTACTGTTTTCTCTAAGTCTGAAGGCTGCCCACACTGTGCCTGTGTGCTGCAGCTTGCATCTTCGCCTTTGGGAAGCTGCCGCTCGCCGATTCTCCCGCAGGCGAAGAAGCGGCTTCTTCGCACACAGAGCATTGTGGCGAGCGCAGGGAGCTCCTGAGAGCGGATTGTGCCGAAAGAAGCCCGGGACCGGCACTTAGCTTCGGAGAGCTGCGTATCTGCGTCTTCTGCGTGTCTTGCCGCTCTACACTCAGCCAAAAGCTTTTCCACCATATCTTGCAAGGAGAAACTCTGCCAGGAAAGAAAACATCCAAAATCTTGTTCTAAAGCTTGCACGGGGGTCTGCAAAGAGTTTGGCAAGAATGAAAGGTAGTTGTCCAAAACTCGTTCTTTTCCAATAGAATAACCATGGAAAAGGCAGGAGAGTGGTAAAGTACTGTTTTCTCTAAGTCTGAAGGCTGCCCACACTGTGCCTGCGTGCTGCAGCTTGCATCTTCGCCTTTGGGAAGCTGCCGCTCGCCGATTCTCCCGGAGGCGAAGAAGCGGCTTCTTCGCACACAGAGCATTGTGGCGAGCGCAGGGAGCTCCTGAGAGCGGTTTGTGCCGAAAGAAGCCCGGGACCGGCACTTAGCTTCGGAGAGCTGCGTATCTGCGTCTTCTGCGTGTCTTGCCGCTCTACACTCAGCAAAAAGCTTTTCCAGCATATCTTGCAAGGAGAAACTCTGCCAGGAAAGAAAACATCCAAAATCTTGTTCTAAAGCTTGCACGGGGGTCTGCAAAGAGTTTGGCAAGAATGAAAGGTAGTTGTCCAAAACTCGTTCTTTTCCAATAGAATAACCATGGAAAAGGCAGGAGAGTGGTAAAGTACTGTTTTCTCTAAGTCTGAAGGCTGCCCACACTGTGCCTGTGTGCTGCAGCTTGCATCTTCGCCTTTGGGAAGCTGCCGCTCGCCGATTCTCCCGGAGGCGAAGAAGCGGCTTCTTCGCACACAGAGCATTGTGGCGAGCGCAGGGAGCTCCTGAGAGCGGTTTGTGCCGAAAGAAGCCCGGGACCGGCACTTAGCTTCGGAGAGCTGCGTATCTGCGTCTTCTGCGTGTCTTGCCGCTCTACACTCAGCCAAAAGCTTTTCCACCATATCTTGCAAGGAGAAACTCTGCCAGGAAAGAAAACATCCAAAATCTTGTTCTAAAGCTTGCACGGGGGTCTGCAAAGAGTTTGGCAAGAATGAAAGGTAGTTGTCCAAAACTCGTTCTTTTCCAATAGAATAACCATGGAAAAGGCAGGAGAGTGGTAAAGTACTGTTTTCTCTAAGTCTGAAGGCTGCCCACACTGTGCCTGCGTGCTGCAGCTTGCATCTTCGCCTTTGGGAAGCTGCCGCTCGCCGATTCTCCCGGAGGCGAAGAAGCGGCTTCTTCGCACACAGAGCATTGTGGCGAGCGCAGGGAGCTCCTGAGAGCGGTTTGTGCCGAAAGAAGCCCGGGACCGGCACTTAGCTTCGGAGAGCTGCGTATCTGCGTCTTCTGCGTGTCTTGCCGCTCTACACTCAGCAAAAAGCTTTTCCACCATATCTTGCAAGGAGAAACTCTGCCAGGAAAGAAAACATCCAAAATCTTGTTCTAAAGCTTGCACGGGGGTCTGCAAAGAGTTTGGCAAGAATGAAAGGTAGTTGTCCAAAACTCGTTCTTTTCCAATAGAATAACCATGGAAAAGGCAGGAGAGTGGTAAAGTACTGTTTTCTCTAAGTCTGAAGGCTGCCCACACTGTGCCTGTGTGCTGCAGCTTGCATCTTCGCCTTTGGGAAGCTGCCGCTCGCCGATTCTCCCGGAGGCGAAGAAGCGGCTTCTTCGCACACAGAGCATTGTGGCGAGCGCAGGGAGCTCCTGAGAGCGGTTTGTGCCGAAAGAAGCCCGGGACCGGCACTTAGCTTCGGAGAGCTGCGTATCTGCGTCTTCTGCGTGTCTTGCCGCTCTACACTCAGCAAAAAGCTTTTCCACCATATCTTGCAAGGAGAAACTCTGCCAGGAAAGAAAACATCCAAAATCTTGTTCTAAAGCTTGCACGGGGGTCTGCAAAGAGTTTGGCAAGAATGAAAGGTAGTTGTCCAAAACTCGTTCTTTTCCAATAGAATAACCATGGAAAAGGCAGGAGAGTGGTAAAGTACTGTTTTCTCTAAGTCTGAAGGCTGCCCACACTGTGCCTGTGTGCTGCAGCTTGCATCTTCGCCTTTGGGAAGCTGCCGCTCGCCGATTCTCCCGCAGGCGAAGAAGCGGCTTCTTCGCACACAGAGCATTGTGGCGAGCGCAGGGAGCTCCTGAGAGCGGTTTGTGCCGAAAGAAGCCCGGGACCGGCACTTAGCTTCGGAGAGCTGCGTATCTGCGTCTTCTGCGTGTCTTGCCGCTCTACACTCAGCCAAAAGCTTTTCCACCATATCTTGCAAGGAGAAACTCTGCCAGGAAAGAAAACATCCAAAATCTTGTTCTAAAGCTTGCACGGGGGTCTGCAAAGAGTTTGGCAAGAATGAAAGGTAGTTGTCCAAAACTCGTTCTTTTCCAATAGAATAACCATGGAAAAGGCAGGAGAGTGGTAAAGTACTGTTTTCTCTAAGTCTGAAGGCTGCCCACACTGTGCCTGCGTGCTGCAGCTTGCATCTTCGCCTTTGGGAAGCTGCCGCTCGCCGATTCTCCCGCAGGCGAAGAAGCGGCTTCTTCGCACACAGAGCATTGTGGCGAGCGCAGGGAGCTCCTGAGAGCGGTTTGTGCCGAAAGAAGCCCGGGACCGGCACTTAGCTTCGGAGAGCTGCGTATCTGCGTCTTCTGCGTGTCTTGCCGCTCTACACTCAGCCAAAAGCTTTTCCACCATATCTTGCAAGGAGAAACTCTGCCAGGAAAGAAAACATCCAAAATCTTGTTCTAAAGCTTGCACGGGGGTCTGCAAAGAGTTTGGCAAGAATGAAAGGTAGTTGTCCAAAACTCGTTCTTTTCCAATAGAATAACCATGGAAAAGGCAGGAGAGTGGTAAAGTACTGTTTTCTCTAAGTCTGAAGGCTGCCCACGCTGTGCCTGTGTGCTGCAGCTTGCATCTTCGCCTTTGGGAAGCTGCCGCTCGCCGATTCTCCCGGAGGCGAAGAAGCGGCTTCTTCGCACACAGAGCATTGTGGCGAGCGCAGGGAGCTCCTGAGAGCGGTTTGTGCCGAAAGAAGCCCGGGACCGGCACTTAGCTTCGGAGAGCTGCGTATCTGCGTCTTCTGCGTGTCTTGCCGCTCTACACTCAGCCAAAAGCTTTTCCAGCATATCTTGCAAGGAGAAACTCTGCCAGGAAAGAAAACATCCAAAATCTTGTTCTAAAGCTTGCACGGGGGTCTGCAAAGATTCTGGCAAGAATGATAGGTAGTTGTCCAAAACTCGTTCTTTTCCAATAGAATAACCATGGAAAAGGCAGGAGAGTGGTAAAGTACTGTTTTCTCTAAGTCTGAAGGCTGCCCACACTGTGCCTGTGTGCTGCAGCTTGCATCTTCGCCTTTGGGAAGCTGCCGCTCGCCGATTCTCCCGGAGGCGAAGAAGCGGCTTCTTCGCACACAGAGCATTGTGGCGAGCGCAGGGAGCTCCTGAGAGCGGTTTGTGCCGAAAGAAGCCCGGGACCGGCACTTAGCTTCGGAGAGCTGCGTATCTGCGTCTTCTGCGTGTCTTGCCGCTCTACACTCAGCAAAAAGCTTTTCCAGCATATCTTGCAAGGAGAAACTCTGCCAGGAAAGAAAACATCCAAAATCTTGTTCTAAAGCTTGCACGGGGGTCTGCAAAGAGTTTGGCAAGAATGAAAGGTAGTTGTCCAAAACTCGTTCTTTTCCAATAGAATAACCATGGAAAAGGCAGGAGAGTGGTAAAGTACTGTTTTCTCTAAGTCTGAAGGCTGCCCGCACTGTGCCTGTGTGCTGCAGCTTGCATCTTCGCCTTTGGGAAGCTGCCGCTCGCCGATTCTCCCGCAGGCGAAGAAGCGGCTTCTTCGCACACAGAGCATTGTGGCGAGCGCAGGGAGCTCCTGAGAGCGGTTTGTGCCGAAAGAAGCCCGGGACCGGCACTTAGCTTCGGAGAGCTGCGTATCTGCGTCTTCTGCGTGTCTTGCCGCTCTACACTCAGCCAAAAGCTTTTCCACCATATCTTGCAAGGAGAAACTCTGCCAGGAAAGAAAACATCCAAAATCTTGTTCTAAAGCTTGCACGGGGGTCTGCAAAGAGTTTGGCAAGAATGAAAGGTAGTTGTCCAAAACTCGTTCTTTTCCAATAGAATAACCATGGAAAAGGCAGGAGAGTGGTAAAGTACTGTTTTCTCTAAGTCTGAAGGCTGCCCACACTGTGCCTGTGTGCTGCAGCTTGCATCTTCGCCTTTGGGAAGCTGCCGCTCGCCGATTCTCCCGGAGGCGAAGAAGCGGCTTCTTCGCACACAGAGCATTGTGGCGAGTGCAGGGAGCTCCTGAGAGCGGTTTGTGCCGAAAGAAGCCCGGGACCGGCACTTAGCTTCGGAGAGCTGCGTATCTGCGTCTTCTGCGTGTCTTGCCGCTCTACACTCAGCCAAAAGCTTTTCCACCATATCTTGCAAGGAGAAACTCTGCCAGGAAAGAAAACATCCAAAATCTTGTTCTAAAGCTTGCACGGGGGTCTGCAAAGAGTTTGGCAAGAATGAAAGGTAGTTGTCCAAAACTCGTTCTTTTCCAATAGAATAACCATGGAAAAGGCAGGAGAGTGGTAAAGTACTGTTTTCACTAAGTCTGAAGGCTGCCCACACTGTGCCTGCGTGCTGCAGCTTGCATCTTCGCCTTTGGGAAGCTGCCGCTCGCCGATTCTCCCGCAGGCGAAGAAGCGGCTTCTTCGCACACAGAGCATTGTGGCGAGCGCAGGGAGCTCCTGAGAGCGGTTTGTGCCGAAAGAAGCCCGGGACCGGCACTTAGCTTCGGAGAGCTGCGTATCTGCGTCTTCTGCGTGTCTTGCCGCTCTACACTCAGCCAAAAGCTTTTCCACCATATCTTGCAAGGAGAAACTCTGCCAGGAAAGAAAACATCCAAAATCTTGTTCTAAAGCTTGCACGGGGGTCTGCAAAGAGTTTGGCAAGAATGAAAGGTAGTTGTCCAAAACTCGTTCTTTTCCAATAGAATAACCATGGAAAAGGCAGGAGAGTGGTAAAGTACTGTTTTCTCTAAGTCTGAAGGCTGCCCACGCTGTGCCTGTGTGCTGCAGCTTGCATCTTCGCCTTTGGGAAGCTGCCGCTCGCCGATTCTCCCGGAGGCGAAGAAGCGGCTTCTTCGCACACAGAGCATTGTGGCGAGCGCAGGGAGCTCCTGAGAGCGGTTTGTGCCGAAAGAAGCCCGGGACCGGCACTTAGCTTCGGAGAGCTGCGTATCTGCGTCTTCTGCGTGTCTTGCCGCTCTACACTCAGCCAAAAGCTTTTCCAGCATATCTTGCAAGGAGAAACTCTGCCAGGAAAGAAAACATCCAAAATCTTCTTCTAAAGCTTGCACGGGGGTCTGCAAAGATTCTGGCAAGAATGATAGGTAGTTGTCCAAAACTCGTTCTTTTCCAATAGAATAACCATGGAAAAGGCAGGAGAGTGGTAAAGTACTGTTTTCTCTAAGTCTGAAGGCTGCCCACACTGTGCCTGTGTGCTGCAGCTTGCATCTTCGCCTTTGGGAAGCTGCCGCTCGCCGATTCTCCCGGAGGCGAAGAAGCGGCTTCTTCGCACACAGAGCATTGTGGCGAGCGCAGGGAGCTCCTGAGAGCGGTTTGTGCCGAAAGAAGCCCGGGACCGGCACTTAGCTTCGGAGAGCTGCGTATCTGCGTCTTCTGCGTGTCTTGCCGCTCTACACTCAGCAAAAAGCTTTTCCAGCATATCTTGCAAGGAGAAACTCTGCCAGGAAAGAAAACATCCAAAATCTTGTTCTAAAGCTTGCACGGGGGTCTGCAAAGAGTTTGGCAAGAATGAAAGGTAGTTGTCCAAAACTCGTTCTTTTCCAATAGAATAACCATGGAAAAGGCAGGAGAGTGGTAAAGTACTGTTTTCTCTAAGTCTGAAGGCTGCCCACACTGTGCCTGTGTGCTGCAGCTTGCATCTTCGCCTTTGGGAAGCTGCCGCTCGCCGATTCTCCCGGAGGCGAAGAAGCGGCTTCTTCGCACACAGAGCATTGTGGCGAGCGCAGGGAGCTCCTGAGAGCGGTTTGTGCCGAAAGAAGCCCGGGACCGGCACTTAGCTTCGGAGAGCTGCGTATCTGCGTCTTCTGCGTGTCTTGCCGCTCTACACTCAGCCAAAAGCTTTTCCACCATATCTTGCAAGGAGAAACTCTGCCAGGAAAGAAAACATCCAAAATCTTGTTCTAAAGCTTGCACGGGGGTCTGCAAAGAGTTTGGCAAGAATGAAAGGTAGTTGTCCAAAACTCGTTCTTTTCCAATAGAATAACCATGGAAAAGGCAGGAGAGTGGTAAAGTACTGTTTTCTCTAAGTCTGAAGGCTGCCCACACTGTGCCTGCGTGCTGCAGCTTGCATCTTCGCCTTTGGGAAGCTGCCGCTCGCCGATTCTCCCGGAGGCGAAGAAGCGGCTTCTTCGCACACAGAGCATTGTGGCGAGCGCAGGGAGCTCCTGAGAGCGGTTTGTGCCGAAAGAAGCCCGGGACCGGCACTTAGCTTCGGAGAGCTGCGTATCTGCGTCTTCTGCGTGTCTTGCCGCTCTACACTCAGCCAAAAGCTTTTCCACCATATCTTGCAAGGAGAAACTCTGCCAGGAAAGAAAACATCCAAAATCTTGTTCTAAAGCTTGCACGGGGGTCTGCAAAGAGTTTGGCAAGAATGAAAGGTAGTTGTCCAAAACTCGTTCTTTTCCAATAGAATAACCATGGAAAAGGCAGGAGAGTGGTAAAGTACTGTTTTCTCTAAGTCTGAAGGCTGCCCACACTGTGCCTGCGTGCTGCAGCTTGCATCTTCGCCTTTGGGAAGCTGCCGCTCGCCGATTCTCCCGCAGGCGAAGAAGCGGCTTCTTCGCACACAGAGCATTGTGGCGAGCGCAGGGAGCTCCTGAGAGCGGTTTGTGCCGAAAGAAGCCCGGGACCGGCACTTAGCTTCGGAGAGCTGCGTATCTGCGTCTTCTGCGTGTCTTGCCGCTCTACACTCAGCAAAAAGCTTTTCCAGCATATCTTGCAAGGAGAAACTCTGCCAGGAAAGAAAACATCCAAAATCTTGTTCTAAAGCTTGCACGGGGGTCTGCAAAGAGTTTGGCAAGAATGAAAGGTAGTTGTCCAAAACTCGTTCTTTTCCAATAGAATAACCATGGAAAAGGCAGGAGAGTGGTAAAGTACTGTTTTCTCTAAGTCTGAAGGCTGCCCACACTGTGCCTGCGTGCTGCAGCTTGCATCTTCGCCTTTGGGAAGCTGCCGCTCGCCGATTCTCCCGGAGGCGAAGAAGCGGCTTCTTCGCACACAGAGCATTGTGGCGAGCGCAGGGAGCTCCTGAGAGCGGTTTGTGCCGAAAGAAGCCCGGGACCGGCACTTAGCTTCGGAGAGCTGCGTATCTGCGTCTTCTGCGTGTCTTGCCGCTCTACACTCAGCCAAAAGCTTTTCCAGCATATCTTGCAAGGAGAAACTCTGCCAGGAAAGAAAACATCCAAAATCTTGTTCTAAAGCTTGCACGGGGGTCTGCAAAGAGTTTGGCAAGAATGAAAGGTAGTTGTCCAAAACTCGTTCTTTTCCAATAGAATAACCATGGAAAAGGCAGGAGAGTGGTAAAGTACTGTTTTCTCTAAGTCTGAAGGCTGCCCACGCTGTGCCTGTGTGCTGCAGCTTGCATCTTCGCCTTTGGGAAGCTGCCGCTCGCCGATTCTCCCGGAGGCGAAGAAGCGGCTTCTTCGCACACAGAGCATTGTGGCGAGCGCAGGGAGCTCCTGAGAGCGGTTTGTGCCGAAAGAAGCCCGGGACCGGCACTTAGCTTCGGAGAGCTGCGTATCTGCGTCTTCTGCGTGTCTTGCCGCTCTACACTCAGCCAAAAGCTTTTCCACCATATCTTGCAAGGAGAAACTCTGCCAGGAAAGAAAACATCCAAAATCTTGTTCTAAAGCTTGCACGGGGGTCTGCAAAGAGTTTGGCAAGAATGAAAGGTAGTTGCCCAAAACTCGTTCTTTTCCAATAGAATAACCATGGAAAAGGCAGGAGAGTGGTAAAGTACTGTTTTCTCTAAGTCTGAAGGCTGCCCACACTGTGCCTGTGTGCTGCAGCTTGCATCTTCGCCTTTGGGAAGCTGCCGCTCGCCGATTCTCCCGCAGGCGAAGAAGCGGCTTCTTCGCACACAGAGCATTGTGGCGAGCGCAGGGAGCTCCTGAGAGCGGTTTGTGCCGAAAGAAGCCCGGGACCGGCACTTAGCTTCGGAGAGCTGCGTATCTGCGTCTTCTGCGTGTCTTGCCGCTCTACACTCAGCAAAAAGCTTTTCCACCATATCTTGCAAGGAGAAACTCTGCCAGGAAAGAAAACATCCAAAATCTTGTTCTAAAGCTTGCACGGGGGTCTGCAAAGAGTTTGGCAAGAATGAAAGGTAGTTGTCCAAAACTCGTTCTTTTCCAATAGAATAACCATGGAAAAGGCAGGAGAGTGGTAAAGTACTGTTTTCTCTAAGTCTGAATGCTGCCCACACTGTGCCTGTGTGCTGCAGCTTGCATCTTCGCCTTTGGGAAGCTGCCGCTCGCCGATTCTCCCGGAGGCGAAGAAGCGGCTTCTTCGCACACAGAGCATTGTGGCGAGCGCAGGGAGCTCCTGAGAGCGGTTTGTGCCGAAAGAAGCCCGGGACCGGCACTTAGCTTCGGAGAGCTGCGTATCTGCGTCTTCTGCGTGTCTTGCCGCTCTACACTCAGCCAAAAGCTTTTCCACCATATCTTGCAAGGAGAAACTCTGCCAGGAAAGAAAACATCCAAAATCTTGTTCTAAAGCTTGCACGGGGGTCTGCAAAGAGTTTGGCAAGAATGAAAGGTAGTTGTCCAAAACTCGTTCTTTTCCAATAGAATAACCATGGAAAAGGCAGGAGAGTGGTAAAGTACTGTTTTCTCTAAGTCTGAAGGCTGCCCACACTGTGCCTGTGTGCTGCAGCTTGCATCTTCGCCTTTGGGAAGCTGCCGCTCGCCGATTCTCCCGGAGGCGAAGAAGCGGCTTCTTCGCACACAGAGCATTGTGGCGAGCGCAGGGAGCTCCTGAGAGCGGTTTGTGCCGAAAGAAGCCCGGGACCGGCACTTAGCTTCGGAGAGCTGCGTATCTGCGTCTTCTGCGTGTCTTGCCGCTCTACACTCAGCAAAAAGCTTTTCCACCATATCTTGCAAGGAGAAACTCTGCCAGGAAAGAAAACATCCAAAATCTTGTTCTAGAGCTTGCACGGGGGTCTGCAAAGAGTTTGGCAAGAATGAAAGGTAGTTGTCCAAAACTCGTTCTTTTCCAATAGAATAACCATGGAAAAGGCAGGAGAGTGGTAAAGTACTGTTTTCTCTAAGTCTGAAGGCTGCCCACACTGTGCCTGTGTGCTGCAGCTTGCATCTTCGCCTTTGGGAAGCTGCCGCTCGCCGATTCTCCCGGAGGCGAAGAAGCGGCTTCTTCGCACACAGAGCATTGTGGCGAGCGCAGGGAGCTCCTGAGAGCGGTTTGTGCCGAAAGAAGCCCGGGACCGGCACTTAGCTTCGGAGAGCTGCGTATCTGCGTCTTCTGCGTGTCTTGCCGCTCTACACTCAGCAAAAAGCTTTTCCACCATATCTTGCAAGGAGAAACTCTGCCAGGAAAGAAAACATCCAAAATCTTGTTCTAAAGCTTGCACGGGGGTCTGCAAAGAGTTTGGCAAGAATGAAAGGTAGTTGTCCAAAACTCGTTCTTTTCCAATAGAATAACCATGGAAAAGGCAGGAGAGTGGTAAAGTACTGTTTTCTCTAAGTCTGAAGGCTGCCCACACTGTGCCTGTGTGCTGCAGCTTGCATCTTCGCCTTTGGGAAGCTGCCGCTCGCCGATTCTCCCGCAGGCGAAGAAGCGGCTTCTTCGCACACAGAGCATTGTGGCGAGCGCAGGGAGCTCCTGAGAGCGGTTTGTGCCGAAAGAAGCCCGGGACCGGCACTTAGCTTCGGAGAGCTGCGTATCTGCGTCTTCTGCGTGTCTTGCCGCTCTACACTCAGCAAAAAGCTTTTCCACCATATCTTGCAAGGAGAAACTCTGCCAGGAAAGAAAACATCCAAAATCTTGTTCTAAAGCTTGCACGGGGGTCTGCAAAGAGTTTGGCAAGAATGAAAGGTAGTTGTCCAAAACTCGTTCTTTTCCAATAGAATAACCATGGAAAAGGCAGGAGAGTGGTAAAGTACTGTTTTCTCTAAGTCTGAAGGCTGCCCACACTGTGCCTGCGTGCTGCAGCTTGCATCTTCGCCTTTGGGAAGCTGCCGCTCGCCGATTCTCCCGCAGGCGAAGAAGCGGCTTCTTCGCACACAGAGCATTGTGGCGAGCGCAGGGAGCTCCTGAGAGCGGTTTGTGCCGAAAGAAGCCCGGGACCGGCACTTAGCTTCGGAGAGCTGCGTATCTGCGTCTTCTGCGTGTCTTGCCGCTCTACACTCAGCAAAAAGCTTTTCCACCATATCTTGCAAGGAGAAACTCTGCCAGGAAAGAAAACATCCAAAATCTTGTTCTAAAGCTTGCACGGGGGTCTGCAAAGAGTTTGGCAAGAATGAAAGGTAGTTGTCCAAAACTCGTTCTTTTCCAATAGAATAACCATGGAAAAGGCAGGAGAGTGGTAAAGTACTGTTTTCTCTAAGTCTGAAGGCTGCCCACACTGTGCCTGCGTGCTGCAGCTTGCATCTTCGCCTTTGGGAAGCTGCCGCTCGCCGATTCTCCCGCAGGCGAAGAAGCGGCTTCTTCGCACACAGAGCATTGTGGCGAGCGCAGGGAGCTCCTGAGAGCGGTTTGTGCCGAAAGAAGCCCGGGACCGGCACTTAGCTTCGGAGAGCTGCGTATCTGCGTCTTCTGCGTGTCTTGCCGCTCTACACTCAGCCAAAAGCTTTTCCACCATATCTTGCAAGGAGAAACTCTGCCAGGAAAGAAAACATCCAAAATCTTGTTCTAAAGCTTGCACGGGGGTCTGCAAAGAGTTTGGCAAGAATGAAAGGTAGTTGTCCAAAACTCGTTCTTTTCCAATAGAATAACCATGGAAAAGGCAGGAGAGTGGTAAAGTACTGTTTTCTCTAAGTCTGAAGGCTGCCCACACTGTGCCTGCGTGCTGCAGCTTGCATCTTCGCCTTTGGGAAGCTGCCGCTCGCCGATTCTCCCGCAGGCGAAGAAGCGGCTTCTTCGCACACAGAGCATTGTGGCGAGCGCAGGGAGCTCCTGAGAGCGGTTTGTGCCGAAAGAAGCCCGGGACCGGCACTTAGCTTCGGAGAGCTGCGTATCTGCGTCTTCTGCGTGTCTTGCCGCTCTACACTCAGCAAAAAGCTTTTCCAACATATCTTGCAAGGAGAAACTCTGCCAGGAAAGAAAACATCCAAAATCTTGTTCTAAAGCTTGCACGGGGGTCTGCAAAGAGTTTGGCAAGAATGAAAGGTAGTTGTCCAAAACTCGTTCTTTTCCAATAGAATAACCATGGAAAAGGCAGGAGAGTGGTAAAGTACTGTTTTCTCTAAGTCTGAAGGCTGCCCACACTGTGCCTGCGTGCTGCAGCTTGCATCTTCGCCTTTGGGAAGCTGCCGCTCGCCGATTCTCCCGCAGGCGAAGAAGCGGCTTCTTCGCACACAGAGCATTGTGGCGAGCGCAGGGAGCTCCTGAGAGCGGTTTGTGCCGAAAGAAGCCCGGGACCGGCACTTAGCTTCGGAGAGCTGCGTATCTGCGTCTTCTGCGTGTCTTGCCGCTCTACACTCAGCCAAAAGCTTTTCCACCATATCTTGCAAGGAGAAACTCTGCCAGGAAAGAAAACATGCAAAATCTTATTCTAAAGCTTGCACGGGGGTCTGCAAAGAGTTTGGCAAGAATGAAAGGTAGTTGTCCAAAACTCGTTCTTTTCCAATAGAATAACCATGGAAAAGGCAGGAGAGTGGTAAAGTACTGTTTTCTCTAAGTCTGAAGGCTGCCCACACTGTGCCTGCGTGCTGCAGCTTGCATCTTCGCCTTTGGGAAGCTGCCGCTCGCCGATTCTCCCGCAGGCGAAGAAGCGGCTTCTTCGCACACAGAGCATTGTGGCGAGCGCAGGGAGCTCCTGAGAGCGGTTTGTGCCGAAAGAAGCCCGGGACCGGCACTTAGCTTCGGAGAGCAGCGTATCTGCGTCTTCTGCGTGTCTTGCTGCTCTACACTCAGCCAAAAGCTTTTCACCATATCTTGCAAGGAGAAACTCTGCCAGGAAAGAAAACATCCAAAATCTTGTTCTAAAGCTTGCACGGGGGTCTGCAAAGAGTTTGGCAAGAATGAAAGGTAGTTGTCCAAAACTCGTTCTTTTCCAATAGAATAACCATGGAAAAGACAGGAGAGTGGTAAAGTACTGTTTTCTCTAAGTCTGAAGGCTGCCCACACTGTGCCTGTGTGCTGCAGCTTGCATCTTCGCCTTTGGGAAGCTGCCGCTCGCCGATTCTCCCGGAGGCGAAGAAGCGGCTTCTTCGCACACAGAGCATTGTGGCGAGCGCAGGGAGCTCCTGAGAGCGGTTTGTGCCGAAAGAAGCCCGGGACCGGCACTTAGCTTCGGAGAGCTGCGTATCTGCGTCTTCTGCGTGTCTTGCCGCTCTACACTCAGCCAAAAGCTTTTCCACCATATCTTGCAAGGAGAAACTCTGCCAGGAAAGAAAACATCCAAAATCTTGTTCTAAAGCTTGCACGGGGGTCTGCAAAGAGTTTGGCAAGAATGAAAGGTAGTTGTCCAAAACTCGTTCTTTTCCAATAGAATAACCATGGAAAAGGCAGGAGAGTGGTAAAGTACTGTTTTCTCTAAGTCTGAACGCTGCCCACACTGTGCCTGTGTGCTGCAGCTTGCATCTTCGCCTTTGGGAAGCTGCCGCTCGCCGATTCTCCCGGAAGCGAAGAAGCGGCTTCTTCGCACACAGAGCATTGTGGCGAGCGCAGGGAGCTCCTGAGAGCGGTTTGTGCCGAAAGAAGCCCGGGACCGGCACTTAGCTTCGGAGAGCTGCGTATCTGCGTCTTCTGCGTGTCTTGCCGCTCTACACTCAGCCAAAAGCTTTTCCACCATATCTTGCAAGGAGAAACTCTGCCAGGAAAGAAAACATCCAAAATCTTGTTCTAAAGCTTGCACGGGGGTCTGCAAAGAGTTTGGCAAGAATGAAAGGTAGTTGTCCAAAACTCGTTCTTTTCCAATAGAATAACCATGGAAAAGGCAGGAGAGTGGTAAAGTACTGTTTTCTCAAAGTCTGAAGGCTGCCCACACTGTGCCTGCGTGCTGCAGCTTGTATCTTCGCCTTTGGGAAGCTGCCGCTCGCCGATTCTCCCGGAGGCGAAGAAGCGGCTTCTTCGCACACAGAGCATTGTGGCGAGCGCAGGGAGCTCCTGAGAGCGGTTTGTGCCGAAAGAAGCCCAGGACCGGCACTTAGCTTCGGAGAGCTGCGTATCTGCGTCTTCTGCGTGTCTTGCCGCTCTACACTCAACAAAAAGCTTTTCCACCATATCTTGCAAGGAGAAACTCTGCCAGGAAAGAAAACATCCAAAATCTTGTTCTAAAGCTTGCACGGGGGTCTGCAAAGAGTTTGGCAAGAATGAAAGGTAGTTGTCCAAAACTCGTTCTTTTCCAATAGAATAACCATGGAAAAGGCAGGAGAGTGGTAAAGTACTGTTTTCTCTAAGTCTGAAGTCTGCCCACACTGTGCCTGCGTGCTGCAGCTTGCATCTTCGCCTTTGGGAAGCTGCCGCTCGCCGATTCTCCCGGAGGCGAAGAAGCGGCTTCTTCGCACACAGAGCATTGTGGCGAGCGCAGGGAGCTCCTGAGAGCGGTTTGTGCCGAAAGAAGCCCGGGACCGGCACTTAGCTTCGGAGAGCTGCGTATCTGCGTCTTCTGCGTGTCTTGCCGCTCTACACTCAGCCAAAAGCTTTTCCACCATATCTTGCAAGGAGAAACTCTGCCAGGAAAGAAAACATCCAAAATCTTGTTCTAAAGCTTGCACGGGGGTCTGCAAAGAGTTTGGCAAGAATGAAAGGTAGTTGTCCAAAACTCGTTCTTTTCCAATAGAATAACCATGGAAAAGGCAGGAGAGTGGTAAAGTACTGTTTTCTCTAAGTCTGAAGGCTGCCCACACTGTGCCTGTGTGCTGCAGCTTGCATCTTCGCCTTTGGGAAGCTGCCGCTCGCCGATTCTCCCGGAGGCGAAGAAGCGGCTTCTTGGCACACAGAGCATTGTGGCGAGCGCAGGGAGCTCCTGAGAGCGGTTTGTGCCGAAAGAAGCCCGGGACCGGCACTTAGCTTCGGAGAGCTGCGTATCTGCGTCTTCTGCGTGTCTTGCCGCTCTACACTCAGCCAAAAGCTTTTCCACCATATCTTGCAAGGAGAAACTCTGCCAGGAAAGAAAACATCCAAAATCTTGTTCTAAAGCTTGCATGGGGGTCTGCAAAGAGTTTGGCAAGAATGAAAGGTAGTTGTCCAAAACTCGTTCTTTTCCAATAGAATAGCCATGGAAAAGGCAGGAGAGTGGTAAAGTACTGTTTTCTCTAAGTCTGAAGGCTGCCCACACTGTGCCTGTGTGCTGCAGCTTGCATCTTCGCCTTTGGGAAGCTGCCGCTCGCCGATTCTCCCGGAGGCGAAGAAGCGGCTTCTTCGCACACAGAGCATTGTGGCGAGCGCAGGGAGCTCCTGAGAGCGGTTTGTGCCGAAAGAAGCCCGGGACCGGCACTTAGCTTCGGAGAGCTGCGTATCTGCGTCTTCTGCGTGTCTTGCCGCTCTACACTCAGCAAAAAGCTTTTCCACCATATCTTGCAAGGAGAAACTCTGCCAGGAAAGAAAACATCCAAAATCTTGTTCTAAAGCTTGCACGGGGGTCTGCAAAGAGTTTGGCAAGAATGAAAGGTAGTTGTCCAAAACTCGTTCTTTTCCAATAGAATAACCATGGAAAAGGCAGGAGAGTGGTAAAGTACTGTTTTCTCTAAGTCTGAATGCTGCCCACACTGTGCCTGTGTGCTGCAGCTTGCATCTTCGCCTTTGGGAAGCTGCCGCTCGCCGATTCTCCCGCAGGCGAAGAAGCGGCTTCTTCGCACACAGAGCATTGTGGCGAGCGCAGGGAGCTCCTGAGAGCGGTTTGTGCCGAAAGAAGCCCGGGACCGGCACTTAGCTTCGGAGAGCTGCGTATCTGCGTCTTCTGCGTGTCTTGCCGCTCTACACTCAGCCAAAAGCTTTTCCACCATATCTTGCAAGGAGAAACTCTGCCAGGAAAGAAAACATCCAAAATCTTGTTCTAAAGCTTGCACGGGGGTCTGCAGAGAGTTTGGCAAGAATGAAAGGTAGTTGTCCAAAACTCGTTCTTTTCCAATAGAATAACCATGGAAAAGGCAGGAGAGTGGTAAAGTACTGTTTTCTCTAAGTCTGAAGGCTGCCCACACTGTGCCTGCGTGCTGCAGCTTGCATCTTCGCCTTTGGGAAGCTGCCGCTCGCCGATTCTCCCGCAGGCGAAGAAGCGGCTTCTTCGCACACAGAGCATTGTGGCGAGCGCAGGGAGCTCCTGAGAGCGGTTTGTGCCGAAAGAAGCCCGGGACCGGCACTTAGCTTCGGAGAGCTGCGTATCTGCGTCTTCTGCGTGTCTTGCCGCTCTACACTCAGCCAAAAGCTTTTCCACCATATCTTGCAAGGAGAAACTCTGCCAGGAAAGAAAACATCCAAAATCTTGTTCTAAAGCTTGCACGGGGGTCTGCAAAGAGTTTGGCAAGAATGAAAGGTAGTTGCCCAAAACTCGTTCTTTTCCAATAGAATAAC
This sequence comes from Molothrus aeneus, assembly GCF_037042795.1. Lineage (NCBI taxonomy): Eukaryota > Metazoa > Chordata > Aves > Passeriformes > Icteridae > Molothrus > Molothrus aeneus. The sequence goes on from NW_027098840.1 coordinate 70,673, forward strand.
CATGGAAAAGGCAGGAGAGTGGTAAAGTACTGTTTTCTCTAAGTCTGAAGGCTGCCCACACTGTGCCTGCGTGCTGCAGCTTGCATCTTCGCCTTTGGGAAGCTGCCGCTCGCCGATTCTCCCGCAGGCGAAGAAGCGGCTTCTTCGCACACAGAGCATTGTGGCGAGCGCAGGGAGCTCCTGAGAGCGGTTTGTGCCGAAAGAAGCCCGGGACCGGCACTTAGCTTCGGAGAGCTGCGTATCTGCGTCTTCTGCGTGTCTTGCCGCTCTACACTCAGCCAAAAGCTTTTCCAGCATATCTTGCAAGGAGAAACTCTGCCAGGAAAGAAAACATCCAAAAACTTGTTCTAAAGCTTGCACGGGGGTCTGCAAAGAGTTTGGCAAGAATGAAAGGTAGTTGTCCAAAACTCGTTCTTTTCCAATAGAATAACCATGGAAAAGGCAGGAGAGTGGTAAAGTACTGTTTTCTCTAAGTCTGAAGGCTGCCCACACTGTGCCTGCGTGCTGCAGCTTGCATCTTCGCCTTTGGGAAGCTGCCGCTCGCCGATTCTCCCGCAGGCGAAGAAGCGGCTTCTTCGCACACAGAGCATTGTGGCGAGCGCAGGGAGCTCCTGAGAGCGGTTTGTGCCGAAAGAAGCCCGGGACCGGCACTTAGCTTCGGAGAGCTGCGTATCTGCGTCTTCTGCGTGTCTTGCCGCTCTACACTCAGCCAAAAGCTTTTCCACCATATCTTGCAAGGAGAAACTCTGCCAGGAAAGAAAACATCCAAAATCTTGTTCTAAAGCTTGCACGGGGGTCTGCAAAGAGTTTGGCAAGAATGAAAGTTAGTTGTCCAAAACTCGTTCTTTTCCAATAGAATAACCATGGAAAAGGCAGGAGAGTGGTAAAGTACTGTTTTCTCTAAGTCTGAAGGCTGCCCACACTGTGCCTGCGTGCTGCAGCTTGCATCTTCGCCTTTGGGAAGCTGCCGCTCGCCGATTCTCCCGCAGGCGAAGAAGCGGCTTCTTCGCACACAGAGCATTGTGGCGAGCGCAGGGAGCTCCTGAGAGCGGTTTGTGCCGAAAGAAGCCCGGGACCGGCACTTAGCTTCGGAGAGCTGCGTATCTGCGTCTTCTGCGTGTCTTGCCGCTCTACACTCAGCCAAAAGCTTTTCCACCATATCTTGCAAGGAGAAACTCTGCCAGGAAAGAAAACATCCAAAATCTTGTTCTAAAGCTTGCACGGGGGTCTGCAAAGAGTTTGGCAAGAATGAAAGGTAGTTGTCCAAAACTCGTTCTTTTACAATAGAATAACCATGGAAAAGGCAGGAGAGTGGTAAAGTACTGTTTTCTCTAAGTCTGAAGGCTGCCCACACTGTGCCTGCGTGCTGCAGCTTGCATCTTCGCCTTTGGGAAGCTGCCGCTCGCCGATTCTCCCGCAGGCGAAGAAGCGGCTTCTTCGCACACAGAGCATTGTGGCGAGCGCAGGGAGCTCCTGAGAGCGGTTTGTGCCGAAAGAAGCCCGGGACCGGCACTTAGCTTCGGAGAGCTGCGTATCTGCGTCTTCTGCGTGTCTTGCTGCTCTACACTCAGCCAAAAGCTTTTCCACCATATCTTGCAAGGAGAAACTCTGCCAGGAAAGAAAACATCCAAAATCTTGTTCTAAAGCTTGCACGGGGGTCTGCAAAGAGTTTGGCAAGAATGAAAGGTAGTTGCCCAAAACTCGTTCTTTTCCAATAGAATAACCATGGAAAAGGCAGGAGAGTGGTAAAGTACTGTTTTCTCTAAGTCTGAATGCTGCCCACACTGTGCCTGTGTGCTGCAGCTTGCATCTTCGCCTTTGGGAAGCTGCCGCTCGCCGATTCTCCCGGAGGCGAAGAAGCGGCTTCTTCGCACACAGAGCATTGTGGCGAGCGCAGGGAGCTCCTGAGAGCGGTTTGTGCCGAAAGAAGCCCGGGACCGGCACTTAGCTTCGGAGAGCTGCGTATCTGCGTCTTCTGCGTGTCTTGCCGCTCTACACTCAGCAAAAAGCTTTTCCACCATATCTTGCAAGGAGAAACTCTGCCAGGAAAGAAAACATCCAAAATCTTGTTCTAAAGCTTGCACGGGGGTCTGCAAAGAGTTTGGCAAGAATGAAAGGTAGTTGTCCAAAACTCGTTCTTTTCCAATAGAATAACCATGGAAAAGGCAGGAGAGTGGTAAAGTACTGTTTTCTCTAAGTCTGAAGGCTGCCCACACTGTGCCTGCGTGCTGCAGCTTGCATCTTCGCCTTTGGGAAGCTGCCGCTCGCCGATTCTCCCGGAGGCGAAGAAGCGGCTTCTTCGCACACAGAGCATTGTGGCGAGCGCAGGAAGCTCCTGAGAGCGGTTTGTGCCGAAAGAAGCCCGGGACCGGCACTTAGCTTCGGAGAGCTGCGTATCTGCGTCTTCTGCGTGTCTTGCCGCTCTACACTCAGCCAAAAGCTTTTCCACCATATCTTGCAAGGAGAAACTCTGCCAGGAAAGAAAACATCCAAAATCTTGTTCTAAAGCTTGCACGGGGGTCTGCAAAGAGTTTGGCAAGAATGAAAGGTAGTTGTCCAAAACTCGTTCTTTTCCAATAGAATAACCATGGAAAAGGCAGGAGAGTGGTAAAGTACAGTTTTCTCTATGTCTGAAGGCTGCCCACACTGTGCCTGTGTGCTGCAGCTTGCATCTTCGCCTTTGGGAAGCTGCCGCTCGCCGATTCTCCCGGAGGCGAAGAAGCGGCTTCTTCGCACACAGAGCATTGTGGCGAGCGCAGGGAGCTCCTGAGAGCGGTTTGTGCCGAAAGAAGCCCGGGACCGGCACTTAGCTTCGGAGAGCTGCGTATCTGCGTCTTCCGCGTGTCTTGCCGCTCTACACTCAGCAAAAAGCTTTTCCACCATATCTTGCAAGGAGAAACTCTGCCAGGAAAGAAAACATCCAAAATCTTGTTCTAAAGCTTGCACGGGGGTCTGCAAAGAGTTTGGCAAGAATGAAAGGTAGTTGTCCAAAACTCGTTCTTTTCCAATAGAATAACCATGGAAAAGGCAGGAGAGTGGTAAAGCACTGTTTTCTCTAAGTCTGAAGGCTGCCCACACTGTGCCTGCGTGCTGCAGCTTGCATCTTCGCCTTTGGGAAGCTGCCGCTCGCCGATTCTCCCGCAGGCGAAGAAGCGGCTTCTTCGCACACAGAGCATTGTGGCGAGCGCAGGGAGCTCCTGAGAGCGGTTTGTGCCGAAAGAAGCCCGGGACCGGCACTTAGCTTCGGAGAGCTGCGTATCTGCGTCTTCTGCGTGTCTTGCCGCTCTACACTCAGCCAAAAGCTTTTCCACCATATCTTGCAAGGAGAAACTCTGCCAGGAAAGAAAACATCCAAAATCTTGTTCTAAAGCTTGCACGGGGGTCTGCAAAGAGTTTGGCAAGAATGAAAGGTAGTTGTCCAAAACTCGTTCTTTTCCAATAGAATAACCATGGAAAAGGCAGGAGAGTGGTAAAGTACTGTTTTCTCTAAGTCTGAAGGCTGCCCACACTGTGCCTGCGTGCTGCAGCTTGCATCTTCGCCTTTGGGAAGCTGCCGCTCGCCGATTCTCCCGGAGGCGAAGAAGCGGCTTCTTCGCACACAGAGCATTGTGGCGAGCGCAGGGAGCTCCTGAGAGCGGTTTGTGCCGAAAGAAGCCCGGGACCGGCACTTAGCTTCGGAGAGCTGCGTATCTGCGTCTTCTGCGTGTCTTGCCGCTCAACACTCAGCCAAAAGCTTTTCCACCATATCTTGCAAGGAGAAACTCTGCCAGGAAAGAAAACATCCAAAATCTTGTTCTAAAGCTTGCACGGGGGTCTGCAAAGAGTTTGGCAAGAATGAAAGGTAGTTGTCCAAAACTCGTTCTTTTCCAATAGAATAGCCATGGAAAAGGCAGGAGAGTGGTAAAGTACTGTTTTCTCTAAGTCTGAATGCTGCCCACACTGTGCCTGTGTGCTGCAGCTTGCATCTTCGCCTTTGGGAAGCTGCCGCTCGCCGATTCTCCCGGAGGCGAAGAAGCGGCTTCTTCGCACACAGAGCATTGTGGCGAGCGCAGGGAGCTCCTGAGAGCGGTTTGTGCCGAAAGAAGCCCGGGACCGGCACTTAGCTTCGGAGAGCTGCGTATCTGCGTCTTCTGCGTGTCTTGCCGCTCTACACTCAGCAAAAAGCTTTTCCACCATATCTTGCAAGGAGAAACTCTGCCAGGAAAGAAAACATCCAAAATCTTGTTCTAAAGCTTGCACGGGGGTCTGCAAAGAGTTTGGCAAGAATGAAAGGTAGTTGTCCAAAACTCGTTCTTTTCCAATAGAATAACCATGGAAAAGGCAGGAGAGTGGTAAAGTACTGTTTTCTCTAAGTCTGAAGGCTGCCCACACTGTGCCTGCGTGCTGCAGCTTGCATCTTCGCCTTTGGGAAGCTGCCGCTCGCCGATTCTCCCGCAGGCGAAGAAGCGGCTTCTTCGCACACAGAGCATTGTGGCGAGCGCAGGAAGCTCCTGAGAGCGGTTTGTGCCGAAAGAAGCCCGGGACCGGCACTTAGCTTCGGAGAGCTGCGTATCTGCGTCTTCTGCGTGTCTTGCCGCTCTACACTCAGCCAAAAGCTTTTCCACCATATCTTGCAAGGAGAAACTCTGCCAGGAAAGAAAACATCCAAAATCTTGTTCTAAAGCTTGCACGGGGGTCTGCAAAGAGTTTGGCAAGAATGAAAGGTAGTTGTCCAAAACTCGTTCTTTTCCAATAGAATAACCATGGAAAAGGCAGGAGAGTGGTAAAGTACAGTTTTCTCTATGTCTGAAGGCTGCCCACACTGTGCCTGTGTGCTGCAGCTTGCATCTTCGCCTTTGGGAAGCTGCCGCTCGCCGATTCTCCCGGAGGCGAAGAAGCGGCTTCTTCGCACACAGAGCATTGTGGCGAGCGCAGGGAGCTCCTGAGAGCGGTTTGTGCCGAAAGAAGCCCGGGACCGGCACTTAGCTTCGGAGAGCTGCGTATCTGCGTCTTCCGCGTGTCTTGCCGCTCTACACTCAGCCAAAAGCTTTTCCACCATATCTTGCAAGGAGAAACTCTGCCAGGAAAGAAAACATCCAAAATCTTGTTCTAAAGCTTGCACGGGGGTCTGCAAAGAGTTTGGCAAGAATGAAAGGTAGTTGTCCAAAACTCGTTCTTTTCCAATAGAATAACCATGGAAAAGGCAGGAGAGTGGTAAAGTACTGTTTTCTCTAAGTCTGAAGGCTGCCCACACTGTGCCTGCGTGCTGCAGCTTGCATCTTCGCCTTTGGGAAGCTGCCGCTCGCCGATTCTCCCGCAGGCGAAGAAGCGGCTTCTTCGCACACAGAGCATTGTGGCGAGCGCAGGGAGCTCCTGAGAGCGGTTTGTGCCGAAAGAAGCCCGGGACCGGCACTTAGCTTCGGAGAGCTGCGTATCTGCGTCTTCTGCGTGTCTTGCCGCTCTACACTCAGCCAAAAGCTTTTCCACCATATCTTGCAAGGAGAAACTCTGCCAGGAAAGAAAACATCCAAAATCTTGTTCTAAAGCTTGCACGGGGGTCTGCAAAGAGTTTGGCAAGAATGAAAGGTAGTTGTCCAAAACTCGTTCTTTTCCAATAGAATAACCATGGAAAAGGCAGGAGAGTGGTAAAGTACTGTTTTCTCTAAGTCTGAAGGCTGCCCACACTGTGCCTGCGTGCTGCAGCTTGCATCTTCGCCTTTGGGAAGCTGCCGCTCGCCGATTCTCCCGGAGGCGAAGAAGCGGCTTCTTCGCACACAGAGCATTGTGGCGAGCGCAGGGAGCTCCTGAGAGCGGTTTGTGCCGAAAGAAGCCCGGGACCGGCACTTAGCTTCGGAGAGCTGCGTATCTGCGTCTTCTGCGTGTCTTGCCGCTCTACACTCAGCCAAAAGCTTTTCCACCATATCTTGCAAGGAGAAACTCTGCCAGGAAAGAAAACATCCAAAATCTTGTTCTAAAGCTTGCACGGGGGTCTGCAAAGAGTTTGGCAAGAATGAAAGGTAGTTGTCCAAAACTCGTTCTTTTCCAATAGAATAACCATGGAAAAGGCAGGAGAGTGGTAAAGTACTGTTTTCTCTAAGTCTGAAGGCTGCCCACACTGTGCCTGCGTGCTGCAGCTTGCATCTTCGCCGTTGGGAAGCTGCCGCTCACCGATTCTCCCGGAGGCGAAGAAGCGGCTTCTTCGCACACAGAGCATTGTGGCGAGCGCAGGGAGCTCCTGAGAGCGGTTTGTGCCGAAAGAAGCCCGGGACCGGCACTTAGCTTCGGAGAGCTGCGTATCTGCGTCTTCTGCGTGTCTTGCCGCTCTACACTCAGCCAAAAGCTTTTCCACCATATCTTGCAAGGAGAAACTCTGCCAGGAAAGAAAACATCCAAAATCTTGTTCTAAAGCTTGCACGGGGGTCTGCAAAGAGTTTGGCAAGAATGAAAGGTAGTTGCCCAAAACTCGTTCTTTTCCAATAGAATAACCATGGAAAAGGCAGGAGAGTGGTAAAGTACTGTTTTCTCTAAGTCTGAAGGCTGCCCACACTGTGCCTGTGTGCTGCAGCTTGCATCTTCGCCTTTGGGAAGCTGCCGCTCGCCGATTCTCCCGCAGGCGAAGAAGCGGCTTCTTCGCACACAGAGCATTGTGGCGAGCGCAGGGAGCTCCTGAGAGCGGTTTGTGCCGAAAGAAGCCCGGGACCGGCACTTAGCTTCGGAGAGCTGCGTATCTGCGTCTTCTGCGTGTCTTGCCGCTCTACACTCAGCCAAAAGCTTTTCCACCATATCTTGCAAGGAGAAACTCTGCCAGGAAAGAAAACATCCAAAATCTTGTTCTAAAGCTTGCACGGGGGTCTGCAAAGAGTTTGGCAAGAATGAAAGGTAGTTGTCCAAAACTCGTTCTTTTCCAATAGAATAACCATGGAAAAGGCAGGAGAGTGGTAAAGTACTGTTTTCTCTAAGTCTGAATGCTGCCCACACTGTGCCTGTGTGCTGCAGCTTGCATCTTCGCCTTTGGGAAGCTGCCGCTCGCCGATTCTCCCGCAGGCGAAGAAGCGGCTTCTTCGCACACAGAGCATTGTGGCGAGCGCAGGGAGCTCCTGAGAGCGGTTTGTGCCGAAAGAAGCCCGGGACCGGCACTTAGCTTCGGAGAGCTGCGTATCTGCGTCTTCTGCGTGTCTTGCCGCTCTACACTCAGCAAAAAGCTTTTCCACCATATCTTGCAAGGAGAAACTCTGCCAGGGAAGAAAACATCCAAAATCTTGTTCTAAAGCTTGCACGGGGGTCTGCAAAGAGTTTGGCAAGAATGAAAGGTAGTTGTCCAAAACTCGTTCTTTTCCAATAGAATAACCATGGAAAAGGCAGGAGAGTGGTAAAGTACTGTTTTCTCTAAGTCTGAAGGCTGCCCACACTGTGCCTGCGTGCTGCAGCTTGCATCTTCGCCTTTGGGAAGCTGCCGCTCACCGATTCTCCCGCAGGCGAAGAAGCGGCTTCTTCTCACACAGAGCATTGTGGCGAGCGCAGGGAGCTCCTGAGAGCGGTTTGTGCCGAAAGAAGCCCGGGACCGGCACTTAGCTTCGGAGAGCTGCGTATCTGCGTCTTCTGCGTGTCTTGCCGCTCTACACTCAGCAAAAAGCTTTTCCACCATATCTTGCAAGGAGAAACTCTGCCAGGAAAGAAAACATCCAAAATCTTGTTCTAAAGCTTGCACGGGGGTCTGCAAAGAGTTTGGCAAGAATGAAAGGTAGTTGTCCAAAACTCGTTCTTTTCCAATAGAATAACCATGGAAAAGGCAGGAGAGTGGTAAAGTACTGTTTTCTCTAAGTCTGAAGGCTGCCCACACTGTGCCTGTGTGCTGCAGCTTGCATCTTCGCCTTTGGGAAGCTGCCGCTCGCCGATTCTCCCGGAGGCGAAGAAGCGGCTTCTTCGCACACAGAGCATTGTGGCGAGCGCAGGGAGCTCCTGAGAGCGGTTTGTGCTGAAAGAAGCCCGGGACCGGCACTTAGCTTCGGAGAGCTGCGTATCTGCGTCTTCTGCGTGTCTTGCCGCTCTACACTCAGCCAAAAGCTTTTCCACCATATCTTGCAAGGAGAAACTCTGCCAGGAAAGAAAACATCCAAAATCTTGTTCTAAAGCTTGCACGGGGGTCTGCAAAGAATTTGGCAAGAATGAAAGGTAGTTGTCCAAAACTCGTTCTTTTCCAATAGAATAGCCATGGAAAAGGCAGGAGAGTGGTAAAGTACTGTTTTCTCTAAGTCTGAAGGCTGCCCACACTGTGCCTGTGTGCTGCAGCTTGCATCTTCGCCTTTGGGAAGCTGCCGCTCGCCGATTCTCCCGGAGGCGAAGAAGCGGCTTCTTCGCACACAGAGCATTGTGGCGAGCGCAGGGAGCTCCTGAGAGCGGTTTGTGCCGAAAGAAGCCCGGGACCGGCACTTAGCTTCGGAGAGCTGCGTATCTGCGTCTTCTGCGTGTCTTGCCGCTCTACACTCAGCCAAAAGCTTTTCCACCATATCTTGCAAGGAGAAACTCTGCCAGGAAAGAAAACATCCAAAATCTTGTTCTAAAGCTTGCACGGGGGTCTGCAAAGAGTTTGGCAAGAATGAAAGGTAGTTGTCCAAAACTCGTTCTTTTCCAATAGAATAACCATGGAAAAGGCAGGAGAGTGGTAAAGTACTGTTTTCTCTAAGTCTGAATGCTGCCCACACTGTGCCTGTGTGCTGCAGCTTGCATCTTCGCCTTTGGGAAGCTGCCGCTCGCCGAATCTCCCGGAGGCGAAGAAGCGGCTTCTTCGCACACAGAGCATTGTGGCGAGCGCAGGGAGCTCCTGAGAGCGGTTTGTGCCGAAAGAAGCCCGGGACCGGCACTTAGCTTCGGAGAGCTGCGTATCTGCGTCTTCTGCGTGTCTTGCCGCTCTACACTCAGCAAAAAGCTTTTCCACCATATCTTGCAAGGAGAAACTCTGCCAGGGAAGAAAACATCCAAAATCTTGTTCTAAAGCTTGCACGGGGGTCTGCAAAGAGTTTGGCAAGAATGAAAGGTAGTTGTCCAAAACTCGTTCTTTTCCAATAGAATAACCATGGAAAAGGCAGGAGAGTGGTAAAGTACTGTTTTCTCTAAGTCTGAAGGCTGCCCACACTGTGCCTGCGTGCTGCAGCTTGCATCTTCGCCTTTGGGAAGCTGCCGCTCACCAATTCTCCCGCAGGCGAAGAAGCGGCTTCTTCTCACACAGAGCATTGTGGCGAGCGCAGGGAGCTCCTGAGAGCGGTTTGTGCCGAAAGAAGCCCGGGACCGGCACTTAGCTTCGGAGAGCTGCGTATCTGCGTCTTCTGCGTGTCTTGCCGCTCTACACTCAGCAAAAAGCTTTTCCACCATATCTTGCAAGGAGAAACTCTGCCAGGAAAGAAAACATCCAAAATCTTGTTCTAAAGCTTGCACGGGGGTCTGCAAAGAGTTTGGCAAGAATGAAAGGTAGTTGTCCAAAACTCGTTCTTTTCCAATAGAATAACCATGGAAAAGGCAGGAGAGTGGTAAAGTACTGTTTTCTCTAAGTCTGAAGGCTGCCCACACTGTGCCTGTGTGCTGCAGCTTGCATCTTCGCCTTTGGGAAGCTGCCGCTCGCCGATTCTCCCGGAGGCGAAGAAGCGGCTTCTTCGCACACAGAGCATTGTGGCGAGCGCAGGGAGCTCCTGAGAGCGGTTTGTGCTGAAAGAAGCCCGGGACCGGCACTTAGCTTCGGAGAGCTGCGTATCTGCGTCTTCTGCGTGTCTTGCCGCTCTACACTCAGCCAAAAGCTTTTCCACCATATCTTGCAAGGAGAAACTCTGCCAGGAAAGAAAACATCCAAAATCTTGTTCTAAAGCTTGCACGGGGGTCTGCAAAGAGTTTGGCAAGAATGAAAGGTAGTTGTCCAAAACTCGTTCTTTTCCAATAGAATAACCATGGAAAAGGCAGGAGAGTGGTAAAGTACTGTTTTCTCTAAGTCTGAAGGCTGCCCACACTGTGCCTGCGTGCTGCAGCTTGCATCTTCGCCTTTGGGAAGCTGCCGCTCGCCGATTCTCCCGGAGGCGAAGAAGCGGCTTCTTCGCACACAGAGCATTGTGGCGAGCGCAGGGAGCTCCTGAGAGCGGTTTGTGCCGAAAGAAGCCCGGGACCGGCACTTAGCTTCGGAGAGCTGCGTATCTGCGTCTTCTGCGTGTCTTGCCGCTCTACACTCAGCCAAAAGCTTTTCCAGCATATCTTGCAAGGAGAAACTCTGCCAGGAAAGAAAACATCCAAAATCTTGTTCTAAAGCTTGCACGGGGGTCTGCAAAGAGTTTGGCAAGAATGAAAGGTAGTTGTCCAAAACTCGTTCTTTTCCAATAGAATAACCATGGAAAAGGCAGGAGAGTGGTAAAGTACTGTTTTCTCTAAGTCTGAAGGCTGCCCACACTGTGCCTGCGTGCTGCAGCTTGCATCTTCGCCTTTGGGAAGCTGCCGCTCGCCGATTCTCCCGGAGGCGAAGAAGCGGCTTCTTCGCACACAGAGCATTGTGGCGAGCGCAGGGAGCTCCTGAGAGCGGTTTGTGCCGAAAGAAGCCCGGGACCGGCACTTAGCTTCGGAGAGCTGCGTATCTGCGTCTTCTGCGTGTCTTGCCGCTCTACACTCAGCCAAAAGCTTTTCCACCATATCTTGCAAGGAGAAACTCTGCCAGGAAAGAAAACATCCAAAATCTTGTTCTAAAGCTTGCACGGGGGTCTGCAAAGAGTTTGGCAAGAATGAAAGGTAGTTGTCCAAAACTCGTTCTTTTCCAATAGAATAACCATGGAAAAGGCAGGAGAGTGGTAAAGTACTGTTTTCTCTAAGTCTGAAGGCTGCCCACACTGTGCCTGCGTGCTGCAGCTTGCATCTTCGCCTTTGGGAAGCTGCCGCTCGCCGATTCTCCCGCAGGCGAAGAAGCGGCTTCTTCGCACACAGAGCATTGTGGCGAGCGCAGGGAGCTCCTGAGAGCGGTTTGTGCCGAAAGAAGCCCGGGACCGGCACTTAGCTTCGGAGAGCTGCGTATCTGCGTCTTCTGCGTGTCTTGCCGCTCTACACTCAGCCAAAAGCTTTTCCACCATATCTTGCAAGGAGAAACTCTGCCAGGAAAGAAAACATCCAAAATCTTGTTCTAAAGCTTGCACGGGGGTCTGCAAAGAGTTTGGCAAGAATGAAAGGTAGTTGTCCAAAACTCGTTCTTTTCCAATAGAATAACCATGGAAAAGGCAGGAGAGTGGTAAAGTACTGTTTTCTCTAAGTCTGAAGGCTGCCCACACTGTGCCTGTGTGCTGCAGCTTGCATCTTCGCCTTTGGGAAGCTGCCGCTCGCCGATTCTCCCGGAGGCGAAGAAGCGGCTTCTTCGCACACAGAGCATTGTGGCGAGCGCAGGGAGCTCCTGAGAGCGGTTTGTGCTGAAAGAAGCCCGGGACCGGCACTTAGCTTCGGAGAGCTGCGTATCTGCGTCTTCTGCGTGTCTTGCCGCTCTACACTCAGCCAAAAGCTTTTCCACCATATCTTGCAAGGAGAAACTCTGCCAGGAAAGAAAACATCCAAAATCTTGTTCTAAAGCTTGCACGGGGGTCTGCAAAGAGTTTGGCAAGAATGAAAGGTAGTTGTCCAAAACTCGTTCATTTCCAATAGAATAACCATGGAAAAGGCAGGAGAGTGGTAAAGTACTGTTTTCTCTAAGTCTGAAGGCTGCCCACACTGTGCCTGTGTGCTGCAGCTTGCATCTTCGCCTTTGGGAAGCTGCCGCTCGCCGATTCTCCCGGAGGCGAAGAAACGGCTTCTTCGCACACAGAGCATTGTGGCGAGCGCAGGGAGCTCCTGAGAGCGGTTTGTGCCGAAAGAAGCCCAGGACCGGCACTTAGCTTCGGAGAGCTGCGTATCTGCGTCTTCTGCGTGTCTTGCCGCTCTACACTCAGCCAAAAGCTTTTCCACCATATCTTGCAAGGAGAAACTCTGCCAGGAAAGAAAACATCCAAAATCTTGTTCTAAAGCTTGCACGGGGGTCTGCAAAGAGTTTGGCAAGAATGAAAGGTAGTTGTCCAAAACTCGTTCTTTTCCAATAGAATAACCATGGAAAAGGCAGGAGAGTGGTAAAGTACTGTTTTCTCTAAGTCTGAAGGCTGCCCACACTGTGCCTGCGTGCTGCAGCTTGCATCTTCGCCTTTGGGAAGCTGCCGCTCGCCGATTCTCCCGGAGGCGAAGAAGCGGCTTCTTCGCACACAGAGCATTGTGGCGAGCGCAGGGAGCTCCTGAGAGCGGTTTGTGCCGAAAGAAGCCCGGGACCGGCACTTAGCTTCGGAGAGCTGCGTATCTGCGTCTTCTGCGTGTCTTGCCGCTCTACACTCAGCCAAAAGCTTTTCCACCATATCTTGCAAGGAGAAACTCTGCCAGGAAAGAAAACATCCAAAATCTTGTTCTAAAGCTTGCACGGGGGTCTGCAAAGAGTTTGGCAAGAATGAAAGGTAGTTGTCCAAAACTCGTTCTTTTCCAATAGAATAACCATGGAAAAGGCAGGAGAGTGGTAAAGTACTGTTTTCTCTAAGTCTGAAGGCTGCCCACACTGTGCCTGTGTGCTGCAGCTTGCATCTTCGCCTTTGGGAAGCTGCCGCTCGCCGATTCTCCCGGAGGCGAAGAAGCGGCTTCTTCGCACACAGAGCATTGTGGCGAGCGCAGGGAGCTCCTGAGAGCGGTTTGTGCCGAAAGAAGCCCGGGACCGGCACTTAGCTTCGGAGAGCTGCGTATCTGCGTCTTCTGCGTGTCTTGCCGCTCTACACTCAGCCAAAAGCTTTTCCACCATATCTTGCAAGGAGAAACTCTGCCAGGAAAGAAAACATCCAAAATCTTGTTCTAAAGCTTGCACGGGGGTCTGCAAAGAGTTTGGCAAGAAGGAAAGGTAGTTGTCCAAAACTCGTTCTTTTCCAATAGAATAACCATGGAAAAGGCAGGAGAGTGGTAAAGTACTGTTTTCTCTAAGTCTGAATGCTGCCCACGCTGTGCCTGTGTGCTGCAGCTTGCATCTTCGCCTTTGGGAAGCTGCCGCTCGCCGATTCTCCCGCAGGCGAAGAAGCGGCTTCTTCGCACACAGAGCATTGTGGCGAGCGCAGGGAGCTCCTGAGAGCGGTTTGTGCCGAAAGAAGCCCGGGACTGGCACTTAGCTTCGGAGAGCTGCGTATCTGCGTCTTCTGCGTGTCTTGCCGCTCTACACTCAGCCAAAAGCTTTTCCACCATATCTTGCAAGGAGAAACTCTGCCAGGAAAGAAAACATCCAAAATCTTGTTCTAAAGCTTGCACGGGGGTCTGCAAAGAGTTTGGCAAGAATGAAAGGTAGTTGTCCAAAACTCGTTCTTTTCCAATAGAATAACCATGGAAAAGGCAGGAGAGTGGTAAAGTACTGTTTTCTCTAAGTCTGAATGCTGCCCACACTGTGCCTGTGTGCTGCAGCTTGCATCTTCGCCTTTGGGAAGCTGCCGCTCGCCGATTCTCCCGGAGGCGAAGAAGTGGCTTCTTGGCACACAGAGCATTGTGGCGAGCGCAGGGAGCTCCTGAGAGCGGTTTGTGCCGAAAGAAGCCCGGGACCGGCACTTAGCTTCGGAGAGCTGCGTATCTGCGTCTTCTGCGTGTCTTGCCGCTCTACACTCAGCCAAAAGCTTTTCCACCATATCTTGCAAGGAGAAACTCTGCCAGGAAAGAAAACAACCAAAATCTTGTTCTAAAGCTTGCACGGGGGTCTGCAAAGAGTTTGGCAAGAATGAAAGGTAGTTGTCCAAAACTCGTTCTTTTCCAATAGAATAACCATGGAAATGCAGGAGAGTGGTAAAGTACTGTTTTCTCTAAGTCTGAATGCTGCCCACACTGTGCCTGTGTGCTGCAGCTTGCATCTTCGCCTTTGGGAAGCTGCCGCTCGCCGATTCTCCCGGAGGCGAAGAAGCGGCTTCTTCGCACACAGAGCATTGTGGCGAGCGCAGGGAGCTCCTGAGAGCGGTTTGTGCCGAAAGAAGCCCAGGACCGTCACTTAGCTTCGGAGAGCTGCGTATCTGCGTCTTCTGCGTGTCTTGCCGCTCTACACTCAGCAAAAAGCTTTTCCACCATATCTTGCAAGGAGAAACTCTGCCAGGAAAGAAAACATCCAAAATCTTGTTCTAAAGCTTGCACGGGGGTCTGCAAAGAGTTTGGCAAGAATGAAAGGTAGTTGTCCAAAACTCGTTCTTTTCCAATAGAATAACCATGGAAAAGGCAGGAGAGTGGTAAAGTACTGTTTTCTCTAAGTCTGAAGGCTGCCCACACTGTGCCTGTGTGCTGCAGCTTGCATCTTCGCCTTTGGGAAGCTGCCGCTCGCCGATTCTCCCGGAGGCGAAGAAGCGGCTTCTTCGCACACAGAGCATTGTGGCGAGCGCAGGGAGCTCCTGAGAGCGGTTTGTGCTGAAAGAAGCCCGGGACCGGCACTTAGCTTCGGAGAGCTGCGTATCTGCGTCTTCTGCGTGTCTTGCCGCTCTACACTCAGCCAAAAGCTTTTCCAGCATATCTTGCAAGGAGAAACTCTGCCAGGAAAGAAAACATCCAAAATCTTGTTCTAAAGCTTGCACGGGGGTCTGCAAAGAGTTTGGCAAGAATGAAAGGTAGTTGTCCAAAACTCGTTCTTTTCCAATAGAATAACCATGGAAAAGGCAGGAGAGTGGTAAAGTACTGTTTTCTCTAAGTCTGAAGGCTGCCCACACTGTGCCTGCGTGCTGCAGCTTGCATCTTCGCCTTTGGGAAGCTGCCGCTCGCCGATTCTCCCGGAGGCGAAGAAGCGGCTTCTTCGCACACAGAGCATTGTGGCGAGCGCAGGGAGCTCCTGAGAGCGGTTTGTGCCGAAAGAAGCCCGGGACCGGCACTTAGCTTCGGAGAGCTGCGTATCTGCGTCTTCTGCGTGTCTTGCCGCTCTACACTCAGCCAAAAGCTTTTCCACCATATCTTGCAAGGAGAAACTCTGCCAGGAAAGAAAACATCCAAAATCTTGTTCTAAAGCTTGCACGGGGGTCTGCAAAGAGTTTGGCAAGAATGAAAGGTAGTTGTCCAAAACTCGTTCTTTTCCAATAGAATAACCATGGAAAAGGCAGGAGAGTGGTAAAGTACTGTTTTCTCTAAGTCTGAAGGCTGCCCACACTGTGCCTGCGTGCTGCAGCTTGCATCTTCGCCTTTGGGAAGCTGCCGCTCGCCGATTCTCCCGGAGGCGAAGAAGCGGCTTCTTCGCACACAGAGCATTGTGGCGAGCGCAGGGAGCTCCTGAGAGCGGTTTGTGCCGAAAGAAGCCCGGGACCGGCACTTAGCTTCGGAGAGCTGCGTATCTGCGTCTTCTGCGTGTCTTGCCGCTCTACACTCAGCCAAAAGCTTTTCCACCATATCTTGCAAGGAGAAACTCTGCCAGGAAAGAAAACATCCAAAATCTTGTTCTTAAGCTTGCACGGGGGTCTGCAAAGAGTTTGGCAAGAATGAAAGGTAGTTGTCCAAAACTCGTTCTTTTCCAATAGAATAACCATGGAAAAGGCAGGAGAGTGGTAAAGTACTGTTTTCTCTAAGTCTGAAGGCTGCCCACACAGTGCCTGTGTGCTGCAGCTTGCATCTTCGCCTTTGGGAAGCTGCCGCTCGCCGATTCTCCCGGAGGCGAAGAAGCGGCTTCTTCGCACACAGAGCATTGTGGCGAGCGCAGGGAGCTCCTGAGAGCGGTTTGTGCCGAAAGAAGCCCGGGACCGGCACTTAGCTTCGGAGAGCTGCGTATCCGCGTCTTCTGCGTGTCTTGCCGCTCTACACTCAGCCAAAAGCTTTTCACCATATCTTGCAAGGAGAAACTCTGCCAGGAAAGAAAACATCCAAAATCTTGTTCTAAAGCTTGCACGGGGGTCTGCAAAGAGTTTGGCAAGAATGAAAGGTAGTTGTCCAAAACTCGTTCTTTTCCAATAGAATAACCATGGAAAAGGCAGGAGAGTGGTAAAGTACTGTTTTCTCTAAGTCTGAAGGCTGCCCACACTGTGCCTGTGTCCTGCAGCTTGCATCTTCGCCTTTGGGAAGCTGCCGCTCGCCGATTCTCCCGGAGGCGAAGAAGCGGCTTCTTCGCACACAGAGCATTGTGGCGAGCGCAGGGAGCTCCTGAGAGCGGTTTGTGCCGAAAGAAGCCCGGGACCGGCACTTAGCTTCGGAGAGCTGCGTATCTGCGTCTTCTGCGTGTCTTGCCGCTCTACACTCAGCCAAAAGCTTTTCCACCATATCTTGCAAGGAGAAACTCTGCCAGGAAAGAAAACATCCAAAATCTTGTTCTAAAGCTTGCACGGGGGTCTGCAAAGAGTTTGGCAAGAATGAAAGGTAGTTGTCCAAAACTCGTTCTTTTCCAATAGAATAACCATGGAAAAGGCAGGAGAGTGGTAAAGTACTGTTTTCTCTAAGTCTGAAGGCTGCCCACACTGTGCCTGCGTGCTGCAGCTTGCATCTTCGCCTTTGGGAAGCTGCCGCTCGCCGATTCTCCCGGAGGCGAAGAAGCGGCTTCTTCGCACACAGAGCATTGTGGCGAGCGCAGGGAGCTCCTGAGAGCGGTTTGTGCCGAAAGAAGCCCGGGACCGGCACTTAGCTTCGGAGAGCTGCGTATCTGCGTCTTCTGCGTGTCTTGCCGCTCTACACTCAGCCAAAAGCTTTTCCACCATATCTTGCAAGGAGAAACTCTGCCAGGAAAGAAAACATCCAAAATCTTGTTCTAAAGCTTGCACGGGGGTCTGCAAAGAGTTTGGCAAGAATGAAAGGTAGTTGTCCAAAACTCGTTCTTTTCCAATAGAATAACCATGGAAAAGGCAGGAGAGTGGTAAAGTACTGTTTTCTCTAAGTCTGAAGGCTGCCCACACTGTGCCTGCGTGCTGCAGCTTGCATCTTCGCCTTTGGGAAGCTGCCGCTCGCCGATTCTCCCGGAGGCGAAGAAGCGGCTTCTTCGCACACAGAGCATTGTGGCGAGCGCAGGGAGCTCCTGAGAGCGGTTTGTGCCGAAAGAAGCCCGGGACCGGCACTTAGCTTCGGAGAGCTGCGTATCTGCGTCTTCTGCGTGTCTTGCCGCTCTACACTCAGCCAAAAGCTTTTCCACCATATCTTGCAAGGAGAAACTCTGCCAGGAAAGAAAACATCCAAAATCTTGTTCTAAAGCTTGCACGGGGGTCTGCAAAGAGTTTGGCAAGAATGAAAGGTAGTTGTCCAAAACTCGTTCTTTTCCAATAGAATAACCATGGAAAAGGCAGGAGAGTGGTAAAGTACTGTTTTCTCTAAGTCTGAAGGCTGCCCACACTGTGCCTGCGTGCTGCAGCTTGCATCTTCGCCTTTGGGAAGCTGCCGCTCGCCGATTCTCCCGCAGGCGAAGAAGCGGCTTCTTCGCACACAGAGCATTGTGGCGAGCGCAGGGAGCTCCTGAGAGCGGTTTGTGCCGAAAGAAGCCCGGGACCGGCACTTAGCTTCGGAGAGCTGCGTATCTGCGTCTTCTGCGTGTCTTGCCGCTCTACACTCAGCCAAAAGCTTTTCCACCATATCTTGCAAGGAGAAACTCTGCCAGGAAAGAAAACATCCAAAATCTTGTTCTAAAGCTTGCACGGGGGTCTGCAAAGAGTTTGGCAAGAATGAAAGGTAGTTGTCCAAAACTCGTTCTTTTCCAATAGAATAACCATGGAAATGCAGGAGAGTGGTAAAGTACTGTTTTCTCTAAGTCTGAAGGCTGCCCACACTGTGCCTGTGTGCTGCAGCTTGCATCTTCGCCTTTGGGAAGCTGCCGCTCGCCGATTCTCCCGGAGGCGAAGAAGCGGCTTCTTCGCACACAGAGCATTGTGGCGAGCGCAGGGAGCTCCTGAGAGCGGTTTGTGCCGAAAGAAGCCCAGGACCGTCACTTAGCTTCGGAGAGCTGCGTATCTGCGTCTTCTGCGTGTCTTGCCGCTCTACACTCAGCAAAAAGCTTTTCCACCATATCTTGCAAGGAGAAACTCTGCCAGGAAAGAAAACATCCAAAATCTTGTTCTAAAGCTTGCACGGGGGTCTGCAAAGAGTTTGGCAAGAATGAAAGGTAGTTGTCCAAAACTCGTTCTTTTCCAATAGAATAGCCATGGAAAAGGCAGGAGAGTGGTAAAGTACTGTTTTCTCTAAGTCTGAAGGCTGCCCACACTGTGCCTGTGTCCTGCAGCTTGCATCTTCGCCTTTGGGAAGCTGCCGCTCGCTGATTCTCCCGGAGGCGAAGAAGCGGCTTCTTGGCACACAGAGCATTGTGGCGAGCGCAGGGAGCTCCTGAGAGCGGTTTGTGCCGAAAGAAGCCCGGGACCGGCACTTAGCTTCGGAGAGCTGCGTATCTGCGTCTTCTGCGTGTCTTGCCGCTCTACACTCAGCCAAAAGCTTTTCCACCATATCTTGCAAGGAGAAACTCTGCCAGGAAAGAAAACATCCAAAATCTTGTTCTAAAGCTTGCACGGGGGTCTGCAAAGAGTTTGGCAAGAATGAAAGGTAGCTGTCCAAAACTCGTTCTTTTCCAATAGAATAACCATGGAAAAGGCAGGAGAGTGGTAAAGTACTGTTTTCTCTAAGTCTGAAGGCTGCCCACACTGTGCCTGCGTGCTGCAGCTTGCATCTTCGCCTTTGGGAAGCTGCCGCTCGCCGATTCTCCCGGAGGCGAAGAAGCGGCTTCTTCGCACACAGAGCATTGTGGCGAGCGCAGGGAGCTCCTGAGAGCGGTTTGTGCCGAAAGAAGCCCGGGACCGGCACTTAGCTTCGGAGAGCTGCGTATCTGCGTCTTCTGCGTGTCTTGCCGCTCTACACTCAGCCAAAAGCTTTTCCACCATATCTTGCAAGGAGAAACTCTGCCAGGAAAGAAAACATCCAAAATCTTGTTCTAAAGCTTGCACGGGGGTCTGCAAAGAGTTTGGCAAGAATGAAAGGTAGTTGTCCAAAACTCGTTCTTTTCCAATAGAATAACCATGGAAAAGGCAGGAGAGTGGTAAAGTACTGTTTTCTCTAAGTCTGAAGGCTGCCCACACTGTGCCTGTGTGCTGCAGCTTGCATCTTCGCCTTTGGGAAGCTGCTGCTCGCCGATTCTCCCGGAGGCGAAGAAGCGGCTTCTTCGCACACAGAGCATTGTGGCGAGCGCAGGGAGCTCCTGAGAGCGGTTTGTGCCGAAAGAAGCCCGGGACCGGCACTTAGCTTCGGAGAGCTGCGTATCTGCGTCTTCTGCGTGTCTTGCCGCTCTACACTCAGCAAAAAGCTTTTCCACCATATCTTGCAAGGAGAAACTCTGCCAGGAAAGAAAACATCCAAAATCTTGTTCTAAAGCTTGCACGGGGGTCTGCAAAGAGTTTGGCAAGAATGAAAGGTAGTTGTCCAAAACTCGTTCTTTTCCAATAGAATAACCATGGAAAAGGCAGGAGAGTGGTAAAGTACTGTTTTCTCTAAGTCTGAAGGCTGCCCACACTGTGCCTGTGTGCCGCAGCTTGCATCTTCGCCTTTGGGAAGCTGCCGCTCGCCGATTCTCCCGGAGGCGAAGAAGCGGCTTCTTCGCACACAGAGCATTGTGGCGAGCGCAGGGAGCTCCTGAGAGCGGTTTGTGCCGAAAGAAGCCCGGGACCGGCACTTAGCTTCGGAGAGCTGCGTATCTGCGTCTTCTGCGTGTCTTGCCGCTCTACACTCAGCCAAAAGCTTTTCCACCATATCTTGCAAGGAGAAACTCTGCCAGGAAAGAAAACATCCAAAATCTTGTTCTTAAGCTTGCACGGGGGTCTGCAAAGAGTTTGGCAAGAATGAAAGGTAGTTGTCCAAAACTCGTTCTTTTCCAATAGAATAACCATGGAAAAGGCAGGAGAGTGGTAAAGTACTGTTTTCTCTAAGTCTGAAGGCTGCCCACACTGTGCCTGTGTGCTGCAGCTTGCATCTTCGCCTTTGGGAAGCTGCCGCTCGCCGATTCTCCCGCAGGCGAAGAAGCGGCTTCTTCGCACACAGAGCATTGTGGCGAGCGCAGGGAGCTCCTGAGAGCGGTTTGTGCCGAAAGAAGCCCGGGACCGGCACTTAGCTTCGGAGAGCTGCGTATCTGCGTCTTCTGCGTGTCTTGCCGCTCTACACTCAGCCAAAAGCTTTTCCACCATATCTTGCAAGGAGAAACTCTGCCAGGAAAGAAAACATCCAAAATCTTGTTCTAAAGCTTGCACGGGGGTCTGCAAAGAGTTTGGCAAGAATGAAAGGTAGTTGTCCAAAACTCGTTCTTTTCCAATAGAATAACCATGGAAAAGGCAGGAGAGTGGTAAAGTACTGTTTTCTCTAAGTCTGAAGGCTGCCCACACTGTGCCTGCGTGCTGCAGCTTGCATCTTCGCCTTTGGGAAGCTGCCGCTCGCCGATTCTCCCGCAGGCGAAGAAGCGGCTTCTTCTCACACAGAGCATTGTGGCGAGCGCAGGGAGCTCCTGAGAGCGGTTTGTGCCGAAAGAAGCCCGGGACCGGCACTTAGCTTCGGAGAGCTGCGTATCTGCGTCTTCTGCGTGTCTTGCCGCTCTACACTCAGCCAAAAGCTTTTCCACCATATCTTGCAAGGAGAAACTCTGCCAGGAAAGAAAACATCCAAAATCTTGTTCTTAAGCTTGCACGGGGGTCTGCAAAGAGTTTGGCAAGAATGAAAGGTAGTTGTCCAAAACTCGTTCTTTTCCAATAGAATAACCATGGAAAAGGCAGGAGAGTGGTAAAGTACTGTTTTCTCTAAGTCTGAAGGCTGCCCACACTGTGCCTGTGTGCTGCAGCTTGCATCTTCGCCTTTGGGAAGCTGCCGCTCGCCGATTCTCCCGGAGGCGAAGAAGCGGCTTCTTCGCACACAGAGCATTGTGGCGAGCGCAGGGAGCTCCTGAGAGCGGTTTGTGCCGAAAGAAGCCCGGGACCGGCACTTAGCTTCGGAGAGCTGCGTATCTGCGTCTTCTGCGTGTCTTGCCGCTCTGCACTCAGCCAAAAGCTTTTCACCATATCTTGCAAGGAGAAACTCTGCCAGGAAAGAAAACATCCAAAATCTTGTTCTAAAGCTTGCACGGGGGTCTGCAAAGAGTTTGGCAAGAATGAAAGGTAGTTGTCCAAAACTCGTTCTTTTCCAATAGAATAACCATGGAAAAGGCAGGAGAGTGGTAAAGTACTGTTTTCTCTAAGTCTGAAGGCTGCCCACACTGTGCCTGTGTCCTGCAGCTTGCATCTTCGCCTTTGGGAAGCTGCCGCTCGCTGATTCTCCCGGAGGCGAAGAAGCGGCTTCTTGGCACACAGAGCATTGTGGCGAGCGCAGGGAGCTCCTGAGAGCGGTTTGTGCCGAAAGAAGCCCGGGACCGGCACTTAGCTTCGGAGAGCTGCGTATCTGCGTCTTCTGCGTGTCTTGCCGCTCTACACTCAGCAAAAAGCTTTTCCACCATATCTTGCAAGGAGAAACTCTGCCAGGAAAGAAAACATCCAAAATCTTGTTCTAAAGCTTGCACGGGGGTCTGCAAAGAGTTTGGCAAGAATGAAAGGTAGTTGTCCAAAACTCGTTCTTTTCCAATAGAATAACCATGGAAAAGGCAGGAGAGTGGTAAAGTACTGTTTTCTCTAAGTCTGAAGGCTGCCCACACTGTGCCTGCATGCTGCAGCTTGCATCTTCGCCTTTGGGAAGCTGCCGCTCGCCGATTCTCCCGGAGGCGAAGAAGCGGCTTCTTCGCACACAGAGCATTGTGGCGAGCGCAGGGAGCTCCTGAGAGCGGTTTGTGCCGAAAGAAGCCCGGGACCGGCACTTAGCTTCGGAGAGCTGCGTATCTGCGTCTTCTGCGTGTCTTGCCGCTCTACACTCAGCCAAAAGCTTTTCCACCATATCTTGCAAGGAGAAACTCTGCCAGGAAAGAAAACATCCAAAATCTTGTTCTAAAGCTTGCACGGGGGTCTGCAAAGAGTTTGGCAAGAATGAAAGGTAGTTGTCCAAAACTCGTTCTTTTCCAATAGAATAACCATGGAAAAGGCAGGAGAGTGGTAAAGTACTGTTTTCTCTAAGTCTGAAGGCTGCCCACACTGTGCCTGTGTGCTGCAGCTTGCATCTTCGCCTTTGGGAAGCTGCCGCTCGCCGATTCTCCCGGAGGCGAAGAAGCGGCTTCTTCGCACACAGAGCATTGTGGCGAGCGCAGGGAGCTCCTGAGAGCGGTTTGTGCCGAAAGAAGCCCAGGACCGGCACTTAGCTTCGGAGAGCTGCGTATCTGCGTCTTCTGCGTGTCTTGCCGCTCTACACTCAGCCAAAAGCTTTTCCACCATATCTTGCAAGGAGAAACTCTGCCAGGAAAGAAAACATCCAAAATCTTGTTCTAAAGCTTGCACGGGGGTCTGCAAAGAGTTTGGCAAGAATGAAAGGTAGTTGTCCAAAACTCGTTCTTTTCCAATAGAATAACCATGGAAAAGGCAGGAGAGTGGTAAAGTACTGTTTTCTCTAAGTCTGAAGGCTGCCCACACTGTGCCTGCGTGCTGCAGCTTGCATCTTCGCCTTTGGGAAGCTGCCGCTCGCCGATTCTCCCGCAGGCGAAGAAGCGGCTTCTTCTCACACAGAGCATTGTGGCGAGCGCAGGGAGCTCCTGAGAGCGGTTTGTGCCGAAAGAAGCCCGGGACCGGCACTTAGCTTCGGAGAGCTGCGTATCTGCGTCTTCTGCGTGTCTTGCCGCTCTACACTCAGCCAAAAGCTTTTCCACCATATCTTGCAAGGAGAAACTCTGCCAGGAAAGAAAACATCCAAAATCTTGTTCTAAAGCTTGCACGGGGGTCTGCAAAGAGTTTGGCAAGAATGAAAGGTAGTTGTCCAAAACTCGTTCTTTTCCAATAGAATAACCATGGAAAAGGCAGGAGAGTGGTAAAGTACTGTTTTCTCTAAGTCTGAAGGCTGCCCACACTGTGCCTGTGTGCTGCAGCTTGCATCTTCGCCTTTGGGAAGCTGCCGCTCGCCGATTCTCCCGGAGGCGAAGAAGCGGCTTCTTCGCACACAGAGCATTGTGGCGAGCGCAGGGAGCTCCTGAGAGCGGTTTGTGCCGAAAGAAGCCCGGGACCGGCACTTAGCTTCGGAGAGCTGCGTATCTGCGTCTTCTGCGTGTCTTGCCGCTCTACACTCAGCCAAAAGCTTTTCCACCATATCTTGCAAGGAGAAACTCTGCCAGGAAAGAAAACATCCAAAATCTTGTTCTAAAGCTTGCACGGGGGTCTGCAAAGAGTTTGGCAAGAATGAAAGGTAGTTGTCCAAAACTCGTTCTTTTCCAATAGAATAACCATGGAAAAGGCAGGAGAGTGGTAAAGTACTGTTTTCTCTAAGTCTGAAGGCTGCCCACACTGTGCCTGTGTGCTGCAGCTTGCATCTTCGCCTTTGGGAAGCTGCCGCTCGCCGATTCTCCCGGAGGCGAAGAAGCGGCTTCTTCGCACACAGAGCATTGTGGCGAGCGCAGGGAGCTCCTGAGAGCGGTTTGTGCCGAAAGAAGCCCGGGACCGGCACTTAGCTTCGGAGAGCTGCGTATCTGCGTCTTCTGCGTGTCTTGCCGCTCTACACTCAGCAAAAAGCTTTTCCACCATATCTTGCAAGGAGAAACTCTGCCAGGAAAGAAAACATCCAAAATCTTGTTCTAAAGCTTGCACGGGGGTCTGCAAAGAGTTTGGCAAGAATGAAAGGTAGTTGTCCAAAACTCGTTCTTTTCCAATAGAATAACCATGGAAAAGGCAGGAGAGTGGTAAAGTACTGTTTTCTCTAAGTCTGAAGGCTGCCCACACTGTGCCTGCGTGCTGCAGCTTGCATCTTCGCCTTTGGGAAGCTGCCGCTCGCCGATTCTCCCGGAGGCGAAGAAGCGGCTTCTTCGCACACAGAGCATTGTGGCGAGCGCAGGGAGCTCCTGAGAGCGGTTTGTGCCGAAAGAAGCCCGGGACCGGCACTTAGCTTCGGAGAGCTGCGTATCTGCGTCTTCTGCGTGTCTTGCCGCTCTACACTCAGCCAAAAGCTTTTCCACCATATCTTGCAAGGAGAAACTCTGCCAGGAAAGAAAACATCCAAAATCTTGTTCTAAAGCTTGCACGGGGGTCTGCAAAGAGTTTGGCAAGAATGAAAGGTAGTTGTCCAAAACTCGTTCTTTTCCAATAGAATAACCATGGAAAAGGCAGGAGAGTGGTAAAGTACTGTTTTCTCTAAGTCTGAAGGCTGCCCACACTGTGCCTGTGTGCTGCAGCTTGCATCTTCGCCTTTGGGAAGCTGCCGCTCGCCGATTCTCCCGGAGGCGAAGAAGCGGCTTCTTCGCACACAGAGCATTGTGGCGAGCGCAGGGAGCTCCTGAGAGCGGTTTGTGCCGAAAGAAGCCCAGGACCGGCACTTAGCTTCGGAGAGCTGCGTATCTGCGTCTTCTGCGTGTCTTGCCGCTCTACACTCAGCAAAAAGCTTTTCCACCATATCTTGCAAGGAGAAACTCTGCCAGGAAAGAAAACATCCAAAATCTTGTTCTAAAGCTTGCACGGGGGTCTGCAAAGAGTTTGGCAAGAATGAAAGGTAGTTGTCCAAAACTCGTTCTTTTCCAATAGAATAACCATGGAAAAGGCAGGAGAGTGGTAAAGTACTGTTTTCTCTAAGTCTGAAGGCTGCCCACACTGTGCCTGTGTGCTGCAGCTTGCATCTTCGCCTTTGGGAAGCTGCCGCTCGCCGATTCTCCTCCCGGAGGCGAAGAAGCGGCTTCTTCGCACACAGCATTGTGGCGAGCGCAGGGAGCTCCTGAGAGCGGTTTGTGCCGAAAGAAGCCCGGGACCGGCACTTAGCTTCGGAGAGCTGCGTATCTGCGTCTTCTGCGTGTCTTGCCGCTCTACACTCAGCAAAAAGCTTTTCCACCATATCTTGCAAGGAGAAACTCTGCCAGGAAAGAAAACATCCAAAATCTTGTTCTAAAGCTTGCACGGGGGTCTGCAAAGAGTTTGGCAAGAATGAAAGGTAGTTGTCCAAAACTCGTTCTTTTCCAATAGAATAACCATGGAAAAGGCAGGAGAGTGGTAAAGTACTGTTTTCTCTAAGTCTGAAGGCTGCCCACACTGTGCCTGTGTGCTGCAGCTTGCATCTTCGCCTTTGGGAAGCTGCCGCTCGCCGATTCTCCCGGAGGCGAAGAAGCGGCTTCTTCGCACACAGAGCATTGTGGCGAGCGCAGGGAGCTCCTGAGAGCGGTTTGTGCCGAAAGAAGCCCGGGACCGGCACTTAGCTTCGGAGAGCTGCGTATCTGCGTCTTCTGCGTGTCTTGCCGCTCTACACTCAGCAAAAAGCTTTTCCACCATATCTTGCAAGGAGAAACTCTGCCAGGAAAGAAAACATCCAAAATCTTGTTCTAAAGCTTGCACGGGGGTCTGCAAAGAGTTTGGCAAGAATGAAAGGTAGTTGTCCAAAACTCGTTCTTTTCCAATAGAATAACCATGGAAAAGGCAGGAGAGTGGTAAAGTACTGTTTTCTCTAAGTCTGAAGGCTGCCCACACTGTGCCTGTGTGCTGCAGCTTGCATCTTCGCCTTTGGGAAGCTGCCGCTCGCCGATTCTCCCGGAGGCGAAGAAGCGGCTTCTTCGCACACAGAGCATTGTGGCGAGCGCAGGGAGCTCCTGAGAGCGGTTTGTGCCGAAAGAAGCCCGGGACCGGCACTTAGCTTCGGAGAGCTGCGTATCTGCGTCTTCTGCGTGTCTTGCCGCTCTACACTCAGCAAAAAGCTTTTCCACCATATCTTGCAAGGAGAAACTCTGCCAGGAAAGAAAACATCCAAAATCTTGTTCTAAAGCTTGCACGGAGGTCTGCAAAGAGTTTGGCAAGAATGAAAGATAGTTGTCCAAAACTCGTTCTTTTCCAATAGAATAACCATGGAAAAGGCAGGAGAGTGGTAAAGTACTGTTTTCTCGAAGTCTGAAGGCTGCCCACACTGTGCCTGTGTGGTGCAGCTTGCATCTTCGCCTTTGGGAAGCTGCCGCTCGCCGATTCTCCCGGAGGCGAAGAAGCGGCTTCTTCGCACACAGAGCATTGTGGCGAGCGCAGGGAGCTCCTGAGAGCGGTTTGTGCCGAAAGAAGCCCGGGACCGGCACTTAGCTTCGGAGAGCTGCGTATCTGCGTCTTCTGCGTGTCTTGCAGCTCTACACTCAGCAAAAAGCTTTTCCACCATATCTTGCAAGGAGAAACTCTGCCAGGAAAGAAAACATCCAAAATCTTGTTCTATAGCTTGCACGGGGGTCTGCAAAGAGTTTGGCAAGAATGAAAGATAGTTGTCCAAAACTCGTTCTTTTCCAATAGAATAACCATGGAAAAGGCAGGAGAGTGGTAAAGTACTGTTTTCTCTAAGTCTGAAGGCTGCCCACACTGTGCCTGCGTGCTGCAGCTTGCATCTTCGCCTTTGGGAAGCTGCCGCTCGCCGATTCTCCCGGAGGCGAAGAAGCGGCTTCTTCGCACACAGAGCATTGTGGCGAGCGCAGGGAGCTCCTGAGAGCGGTTTGTGCCGAAAGAAGCCCGGGACCGGCACTTAGCTTCGGAGAGCTGCGTATCTGCGTCTTCTGCGTGTCTTGCAGCTCTACACTCAGCAAAAAGCTTTTCCACCATATCTTGCAAGGAGAAACTCTGCCAGGAAAGAAAACATCCAAAATCTTGTTCTAAAGCTTGCACGGGGGTCTGCAAAGAGTTTGGCAAGAATGAAAGGTAGTTGTCCAAAACTCGTTCTTTTCCAATAGAATAACCATGGAAAAGGCAGGAGAGTGGTAAAGTACTGTTTTCTCTAAGTCTGAAGGCTGCCCACACTGTGCCTGCGTGCTGCAGCTTGCATCTTCGCCTTTGGGAAGCTGCCGCTCGCCGATTCTCCCGGAGGCGAAGAAGCGGCTTCTTCGCACACAGCATTGTGGCGAGCGCAGGGAGCTCCTGAGAGCGGTTTGTGCCGAAAGAAGCCCGGGACCGGCACTTAGCTTCGGAGAGCTGCGTATCTGCGTCTTCTGCGTGTCTTGCCGCTCTACACTCAGCAAAAAGCTTTTCCACCATATCTTGCAAGGAGAAACTCTGCCAGGAAAGAAAACATCCAAAATCTTGTTCTAAAGCTTGCACGGGGGTCTGCAAAGAGTTTGGCAAGAATGAAAGGTAGTTGTCCAAAACTCGTTCTTTTCCAATAGAATAACCATGGAAAAGGCAGGAGAGTGGTAAAGTACTGTTTTCTCTAAGTCTGAAGGCTGCCCACACTGTGCCTGTGTGCTGCAGCTTGCATCTTCGCCTTTGGGAAGCTGCCGCTCGCCGATTCTCCAGGAGGCGAAGAAGCGGCTTCTTCGCACACAGAGCATTGTGGCGAGCGCAGGGAGCTCCTGAGAGCGGTTTGTGCCGAAAGAAGCCCGGGACCGGCACTTAGCTTCGGAGAGCTGCGTATCTGCGTCTTCTGCGTGTCTTGCCGCTCTACACTCAGCAAAAAGCTTTTCCACCATATCTTGCAAGGAGAAACTCTGTCAGGAAAGAAAACATCCAAAATCTTGTTCTAAAGCTTGCACGGGGGTCTGCAAAGAGTTTGGCAAGAATGAAAGGTAGTTGTCCAAAACTCGTTCTTTTCCAATAGAATAACCATGGAAAAGGCAGGAGAGTGGTAAAGTACTGTTTTCTCTAAGTCTGAAGGCTGCCCACACTGTGCCTGTGTGCTGCAGCTTGCATCTTCGCCTTTGGGAAGCTGCCGCTCGCCGATTCTCCAGGAGGCGAAGAAGCGGCTTCTTCGCACACAGAGCATTGTGGCAAGCGCAGGGAGCTCCTGAGAGCGGTTTGTGCCGAAAGAAGCCCGGGACCGGCACTTAGCTTCGGAGAGCTGCGTATCTGCGTCTTCTGCGTGTCTTGCCGCTCTACACTCAGCAAAAAGCTTTTCCACCATATCTTGCAAGGAGAAACTCTGCCAGGAAAGAAAACATCCAAAATCTTGTTCTAAAGCTTGCACGGGGGTCTGCAAAGAGTTTGGCAAGAATGAAAGGTAGTTGTCCAAAACTCGTTCTTTTCCAATAGAATAACCATGGAAAAGGCAGGAGAGTGGTAAAGTACTGTTTTCTCGAAGTCTGAAGGCTGCCCACACTGTGCCTGTGTGGTGCAGCTTGCATCTTCGCCTTTGGGAAGCTGCCGCTCGCCGATTCTCCCGGAGGCGAAGAAGCGGCTTCTTCGCACACAGAGCATTGTGGCGAGCGCAGGGAGCTCCTGAGAGCGGTTTGTGCCGAAAGAAGCCCGGGACCGGCACTTAGCTTCGGAGAGCTGCGTATCTGCGTCTTCTGCGTGTCTTGCCGCTCTACACTCAGCAAAAAGCTTTTCCACCATATCTTGCAAGGAGAAACTCTGCCAGGAAAGAAAACATCCAAAATCTTGTTCTAAAGCTTGCACGGGGGTCTGCAAAGAGTTTGGCAAGAATGAAAGGTAGTTGTCCAAAACTCGTTCTTTTCCAATAGAATAACCATGGAAAAGGCAGGAGAGTGGTAAAGTACTGTTTTCTCTAAGTCTGAAGGCTGCCCACACTGTGCCTGTGTGCTGCAGCTTGCATCTTCGCCTTTGGGAAGCTGCCGCTCGCCGATTCTCCCGGAGGCGAAGAAGCGGCTTCTTCGCACACAGAGCATTGTGGCGAGCGCAGGGAGCTCCTGAGAGCGGTTTGTGCCGAAAGAAGCCCGGGACCGGCACTTAGCTTCGGAGAGCTGCCTATCTGCGTCTTCTGCATGTCTTGCCGCTCTACACTCAGCAAAAAGCTTTTCCAGCATATCTTGCAAAGAGAAACTCTGCCAGGAAAGAAAACATCCAAAATCTTGTTCTAAAGCTTGCACGGGGGTCTGCAAAGAGTTTGGCAAGAATGAAAGGTAGTTGTCCAAAACTCGTTCTTTTCCAATATAATAACAATGGAAAAGGCAGGAGAGTGGTAAAGTACTGTTTTCTCTAAGTCTGAAGGCTGCCCACACTGTGCCTGTGTGGTGCAGCTTGTATCTTCGCCTTTGGGAAGCTGCCGCTCGCCGATTCTCCCGGAGGCGAAGAAGCGGCTTCTTCGCACACTGAGCATTGTGGCGAGCGCAGGGAGCTCCTGAGAGCAGTTTGTGCCGAAAGAAGCCCGGGACCGGCACTTAGCTTCGGAGAGCTGCGTATCTGCGTCTTCTGCGTGTCTTGCCGCTCTACACTCAGCAAAAAGCTTTTCCAGCATATCTTGCAAAGAGAAACTCTGCCAGGAAAGAAAACATCCAAAATCTTGTTCTAAAGCTTGCACGGAGGTCTGCAAAGAGTTTGGCAAGAATGAAAGGTAGTTGTCCAAAACTCGTTCTTTTCCAATAGAATAACCATGGAAAAGGCAGGAGAGTGGTAAAGTACTGTTTTCTCTAAGTCTGAATGCAGCCCACACTGTGCCTGTGTGCCGCAGCTTGCATCTT
The DNA here is from genome assembly GCF_037042795.1 of Molothrus aeneus. Taxonomy (NCBI): domain Eukaryota; kingdom Metazoa; phylum Chordata; class Aves; order Passeriformes; family Icteridae; genus Molothrus; species Molothrus aeneus. The sequence continues at coordinate 100,065 of NW_027098840.1, forward strand.
CGCCTTTGGGAAGCTGCCGCTCGCCGATTCTCCCGCAGGCGAAGAAGCGGCTTCTTCGCACACAGAGCATTGTGGCGAGCGCAGGGAGCTCCTGAGAGCGGTTTGTGCCGAAAGAAGCCGTGGACCGGCACTTAGCTTCGGAGAGCTGCGTATCTGCGTCTTCTGCGTGTCTTGCCGCTCAACACACAGCAAAAAGCTTTTCCAGCATATCTTGCAAAGAGAAACTCTGCCAGGAAAGAAAACATCCAAAATCTTGTTCTAAAGCTTGCACGGAGGTCTGCAAAGAGTTTGGCAAGAATGAAAGGTAGTTGTCCAAAACTCGTTCTTTTCCAATAGAATAACCATGGAAAAGGCAGGAGAGTGGTAAAGTACTGTTTTCTCTAAGTCTGAATGCAGCCCACACTGTGCCTGTGTGCCGCAGCTTGCATCTTCGCCTTTGGGAAGCTGCCGCTCGCCGATTCTCCCGCAGGCGAAGAAGCGGCTTCTTCGCACACAGAGCATTGTGGCGAGCGCAGGGAGCTCCTGAGAGCGGTTTGTGCCGAAAGAAGCCGTGGACCGGCACTTAGCTTCGGAGAGCTGCGTATCTGCGTCTTCTGCGTGTCTTGCCGCTCAACACACAGCAAAAAGCTTTTCCACCATATCTTGCAAAGAGAAACTCTGCCAGGAAAGAAAACATCCCCGATCTTCTTCTAAAAGTTGCACAGAGGACTGCAGAGTGTTTAAGAAGATGAAAAAGATAGTGTCCCATAACTCCTTTTATTCGAATATAACGTGAATGAAACGGCAGGAGAATGCTAATGTACTCGTTTCTATCAATTTCAAAGCTGCACACGCTATATCTGTGTGCTGCGGCTTGCATCTTCGCCTTTGGGAAGCGGCCGTTCTCTCCATCTCCCGGAGGCGAAGAAGCGGCTTCTTCGCGCACAGAGCATTGTGCCGGTGGCGGTGATCTCCGGAGAGCGGCTTCTGACGAAAGACGCCCTGGCAGGGGGCTTAGTTTCGGAGAGCTCTTTACTCTGCCTTCTGCCTCTCTGGTCACATAAAACTTAGCAAAAAGCTTTTTTACTATGTCTTGCAAGGACCAACTGTGCCAGTATGGAAAGCATCTCCGCTCTTGTTCTAGAAGTTGCACGGAGGTCTGCAGAGTGTTTAGCAAGAAGCAAAAGAAAGTTGTCCAAAACTCCTTCTTTTGGAATGGTAATGTGAATGGAAAAGGCCGGAGAGTGGTAAGGTACTGTTTTCTTTAGGTTTGAGAGCTGCACACACAATCCCCATGTTGTGCGACTTTTTTCTTCGCTTTTAAAGACGCGGCCGCGGTCTCCGTCTCCCGGAGGCGAAGAAGCCGCTTCTTTGCACACAGAGCATTGTGCCGGTCGCGCTGCGCTCCGGAGCACGGCTTCTGCGGAAAGACGCCCGGGAGCGGTCCTTACCTTCGGAGAGCTCCGTATCTCTGAATCTGCGTCTCTTGTCGCCTACATCTTAGCAAAAAGCTTTTCTACTAGGTCTCGCAAGGAGAAACTCTCCCAGTACAAAAAGCATCCCGGATCTTTTTCTGGAAGTTGCACGGAATGTCAGCAGAGTGTTAGGCAAGAAGCAAAAGAAAGTTGTCCAAAACCCCTTTTCTTCCAATGTTAATGTGAATTGAAAAGGCAGGAGAATGAGGAAGTGCTGTTTTCTGTCCGTTTGAAAGCTGTCACAAGGAGAAACTCTATCAGCACCTCAAGTTTTCCTCCATTTTACTCCCGATCTTTCTTTTGTTGTGCAGTCAAGAAGCACCCCACTTTCTTAGTTATGCTGCAGGTTGTCTTCAAATGGCTTTGCTTTCTGTCCCCTCCTCCCCATTTCTAACAGGCACAAGCACATTCCCTTCCCGGAACAAAATCCTGGTAATAGAGCCAGGAAGACTACGCTTTGACTTTGAGAACCAAAACCTATCTAAGAGAAAATAGTCCATTCTTTGAGACCCAATATCACACATCTGTGTGCAGGAGGAAGAGGGGTGCGTGCGTGCGTGAATGGGAAGTGTACTCGCCAACAAACTAGAGCCAATATTAGTAACCAACATGTAACAAGTGTGGACGTATCTAATTCCCGGCTCTTTTTTGGATCTTTTTTCTTCAAGGTTATTTTGCTTTTAAAGATTTTCTAGTCATTTGAAAGATTCTTCTTGGTTTGTGTGAGAATAGAAATCTCCATAAAGCTTACTACGTAAAAGCAGGGTAATCTTTTGGACTTGATGATGACTATTTGGGAGATGATATTTCCATCTGCATAAATCAATTTCCTTGTTTTGGAAATATTTTTGTCACGGAAAGTAGTAAGTTTCAAGATGTGTTTTTAGAAGGTGTAAAAATTGAGATCCTCATTTGTAGCAAAGCAATACAAAGAATATCCCTTAAAACCATCCACTCCATCATTTCATTTTTGTATTTTTGTCTTTTCAATAGCTAGTTCTCACTTTCAGGTGGCTTTTAAATGCCATGGTTTGACACAATTTTGTTATTCATTTCTAAGCTTCAAAATGATATTTAAGAAGAGTAATTTCCTGTAACTACTGGACAGTTTGCAAATTAACATCAAAGTGGAGGGAGGGAGGGAAGGAAGTGGCAGAAGGATGTGGCAGAAAGAAGGACATAGTGGAAGGAAGGCAGTGAAGGAAGGAAGTGGGGGAAGGAAAGAAAAGAAAGAAGGAAAGAGAGAAAGAAAAAGAAAGAAAGAAAGAAAGAAAAAGAAAGAAAAGGAAGGGAAAAAGAAGGAACAAGGGAAAGAGGGAAAGGGGGAAAGGGGGAAAGGGGGAAAGGGGGAAAGAAAGAAAGAAAGAAAGAAAGAAAGAAAGAAAGAAAGAAAGAAAGAAAGAAAGAAAGAAAGAAAGAAAGAAAGAAAGAAAGAAAGAAAGAAAGAAAGAAAGAAAGAAAGAAAGAAAGAAAGAAAGAAAGAAAGAAAGAAAGAAAGAAAGAGAAGGGAAGAAAATTCCCAAATGTCAGAAACGTTAAAGATGATAAAATACTTGCGTGTATGATAAAGAGCGAGGACTAGATATTAGATATAGTATTGCTAAATGGCACATAAATGTGTGACCCAAACAGTTCAACTCATTGGATAGCAGTTTCTCAGCATGAATATGTTATTTCTAGCTTCAACTTCTTACTGCTACTGTACAGAATGATTACCATAGAATAATGGAATGGTTGGCTTTGGAAGGGACCTTAAATTCACCTACCTCCTCCCCACCATGTCATTGTCAGGGACACCTTCCACTAGACCGCCTTAAGCTCAAAGACCCATTCAAGCTGGCCTTGATCACTTCCAGGAATTGGTCACCCACAACATGTTCTAGTGTCTCCCAACCATCTTGGCAAGGAATTTCTTCCCAATAGCCAAAGGAAACCTATACTCTTCAGGTTTTAAAGCCATCCACACTTTTCCTATTGCTCCGTGCCCTTGTGTAGCTCACTTGCCTCCTTCTGGTAGGCTGTCTTCAGCTGCTGGAGAGCTGCTCTAACAATTTGCCCAGAGTCTGCTCTTCTCCAGGCTGAGAAAACGCCTGCGGGACTCTGACTTGATGACAGACTTCATGTGCTGCACTGGGGGCTCAGACCATTCTTCTTCTTGGAATTGTTGTAGGATGCTCAACCCCTGTTGACTGTGGTACAGGTACACAGTTCATTGTGGTACAGGTAATAAATAGATGATTGTTTTAATAAAGACACAATTGAAATGATAAGAGCTAAATTTTAACGCAAAATTAATTGGAGAAAGATTCCTAAACCTGTGGCCCGTTACCCCAGCCCATCCATTGATTGTAAATGACATTCCTTGCAGATGTTATGATACATGAACCAAAGCCAAGTGATGGATACTGCTTAAGATAGATGTTCTACCTGCTTACTGCAATATGGTCTTATCAGTCTAAAACAATCCCCCGAACATTAAGAACAAGAGATTACATCATGAAGTAATGAAGTGCTTTGGTTGAAAGTAAAAGGCATTTGAAAGAAATGGGTTTGGGGGCTAACGCAGCAAGATCTCAGAAATGGAGTGCCAGCTTAGTTCTCTGCTTCAGAGACAAGTGAAGCAATTCAGAAGTGTCCTCCTGTGAAAAAGGTTGACAGATCTTTCTGCACAACAGTTAACAGCCGGCATCAGAAATGTGTGCAAATAACATACTAGCCACTACAAGTTTGTCCTCCAGGAGTGGAAGGGCCACTCAGACGCATAGCAGTGGTCTTGCTGCTGTGCCTGTTCAAATAGACAGAAAAGAATGAGGAAAACAAATTTTTCCATCTAGTTTGTTTCAGTATTGGTACAAAGACTATTTTCCCGCCCTCAGGAGACAGCAAAAACAGTCAACAACTGAAATGCTTCAGAAATGGAAATGATCTGAATCACAAATATTTCTTTTCACATCAAATTTAAAGCCTAAGTCATAACTGTCAAACAGATAGAACTATTTAAAGATGAATGTACTATACATACTAAAATATTCCCAGAGATAACTATTGTGTCCTTAGTCTGTTTAAAAGTCTAGACTTCCTGGTAAAAAAACTTGTACAGCGCTGAGGTAGCTCCACGACATTCTCTTTTCAGATTAATTAAACTCTTCAGTCTCACCACCGTTACCAATGGATTTCTGTAAGTCCTTGAAAACCAGTAATTTCCCTTTTTTCCTTCTATGAAAAAAATGACAGTGACAAGAGTTATTTGCACTCCCTATTTTCTGAAACAAGCCTGAACATCAAGCCTTAAGAACTTTATCATGAGTTTTACTTCAAACTAAATTTTAAGAGAATGGCAGAAAGAATGGGAGCCTCAAGCAAAAGAATTTAGGCTTCTAATTCTTGGGTTGTCTTCTTACTTACCTAAGACAAGAAGTGGAAAGAGAATAGATTAGAGTTAGCAGCTGTTTAAGATTTGCACATACTCTTCCACTCTTCCAAGAGGTCAAGGATGCTTTTCTGGCCCTCCCTCCCTCCACAAGCTGCAGCTTCCTTCAAAGCACATTCACCTGCTGTGCAATGGAGCTCCCCACGAGCTCCATTGTGTTCCTCCACGGTTCTCCAGGGACTGCTGGGAGACAACCTGCTTGATGATGATGTCCTCCAGGGACTGTGGGGGATTCTTTGCTGTGTCAACTGGAGCACCTTCTCCTCCTTCTTGTCTCACTTTAGTATCATGCAGCTGCTTCTCATACTTCTTTTTTCCCTCACTTGTCACTGCCTATTCATATGTTTTGTACTTTTGACAATATATTTTCACAATGACTGATGGGCTCAGTTGCAGAAATGTGTCTTGCTAGAAAATTGGATACTATAGAAAACCATGATTTTACAGCAAAGAATAGTGGAAGTACAAATATACTGCTAAAGAACCGGAAAATTGACAATCATTCATTGTAATACGTCCCCTCATTTTGCCTTCTTTCTCCTTAAGATCTGGAAAGACTACTGGGCACTGAAAAACACTACAGTGTTGTTTCAAAGAAAAGACTTTTTTAGGATTCTAAGGCGCATGTTCCAATTGCTTGAGAAAATTGAGAAAAGGCACTTTGTCTTTTGTGATAAATATCATTAGCCAGTAGGGACAAAGTCTGACCAACAAGAGCAGATCAAAATCTGATGAGACCAAGCAATATACCTTGAGTGGCCAGGACAGAACCATTGAGTCATTGAATCTGTTGAATTGGAAGGACCCCATCAGGATCATCATCAGTCCAACTCCTGGCCCTGCCTGGGGCCATCCTTGAGAATCACACCATATGCCTGAGAGCAATGTCCCAAACTCAGACAGGTGTGATGGTGTGACCACTCCCTGGAAAGACTCTTCCAGTGCCCAGCCATTCTCTGGTTAAAAACTTTTTCCGGATACCCAACCTAAACCTCCCCTGACTCAGCTGCATGCCATTTCTTTGAGTCCTGTCTTTGTAGACCTCATTTGAGGACTTTCTAATACCAAGGTGATTCCGCCCCAGAGCAGAGTAGAGCAGAGCAGAGCAGAGAAGAGCAGAGCAGAGCAGAGCAGAGCAAGACAATCCCCTTCCTTGCCCAGCTGGTGATACTGTGCCTGATGCACCCCAGGACAGGCTTGGCCCTCCTGGCTGCCAGGGCACTGCTGATGCACATTCAGCTTGCCATTGGCCAGGAGCCTGGGTCCCTTTCTGCAGTGCTTCTCCCAGCCTCTTGCTCCCTCCCCAGTCTATACACCCACCAGGATTGCCCTGTTGCAGGTGCTGAATCCAGCACTTGCCCTTGTTCCACTCCATCTGGTTGGTGATTGCCTGTGGGAATCCTCAAAAACAGAGGGGTTTGGGAAAGCTGCAAAAGGAAGGCCTCAGAGACAGCAGAACTGTCATTGGAGCTAAGCAGTAGTCATAAGGTTTGTCAGCAGAAAAATTAGATGAGAAGTAGAAAAGTAAGGACAAATGGAACAATGGTCTGTGTATTAATGCTTGTCTAGAATAACTCCCTAAGCTACAGCAAAGTATATCTAGCGCGATGTTAGGTAGTTCTAAGCTTAATAATGGAGCTCTGTGCGTTGTATCTTAAGGCTTACAAGCAGGTCTTTTATTCGAAAGAAGCGAGCATCGTTCTAAGCCCAGTACATGTCTTTATAGTGATTGGACAGAAGTACTGTCAATATGCTTTTGCTTTGTGTGATTGGTCAAAAAACTTTTCAAGTAAGTTGTAACATTAAGTTCTTTGTCTGCTGCTGGGGACGTGAGCTGCTGGCAGCTTCCCATTGTCATCACCATGTCATGAGACTGATGCTGGAAAAAAACCAGCTTGAGACGCCGTCCCCAGCAGTCCCGCCCCTTTTGTGATTTGTGCATAGACTCCCGGCCAGCAAGAATTGCCCATCTCTCCTATTTGGCAAGATCTCTCTGCAAGGTCTCTGTGCCCTCAAGGGAGTTAGTTCACAGCTCCTCCCAATTTAGTGTCTTTGGCAAACTGTCTTAATATTCCTTCAAGTGCTGTGTCCAGGTTGTTCAAAAGATGTTGAAGAGAACTGGCCCAATGATGATACTGTCTTAGCCACTGAAATAAGTGCTTCATACTTCCTCTTGTGCAGAAATCACAACAAATTTCTTTTCTATCCATGCAGATATCTTTTCTTATGCTCATGCTTTTTATCCCAACAGCAGCTGACACGACATTTACAGGCACAGCAACAGCACACTTTTCCTGCTCTTACTAGACTTAACAATTTTGCAACCGGTCAATCGGTGACCTTTGCAACTAAAGTAAGACCTTCAGCATTTCTCATTAAATGAATGTCTTCGGAAGAAAACTTTGCTGCCTACTCTGTACGACTGAAGAATAGATGATAATGAGTTAGCATCACAATCAGTTAAGTACAGAGCCTATACTTTAGCAGGGAAAAAATTAAAAGAAGAGCTCTTTTATGCAACAACTATCTGAGAAACAAAACAACTAGGATCTTCCACAGGGTTCCCTGCAGTAGAAATGTACTTGTATGAATGCAGAAGATAAAAGATGTGGTTTTGAAAGGCTATGTCCTTGCTAAGCTAAATTGGATCTCATCCTGTAGATGAAAGATCAAGGAGCTCAAAGCGGAGCTAGAGAGACATGTCCAGATAATGAGACAGAGCAAAGCATTTTCCAAGATAATTAAGCATTCTGGTGGACTGGCCAGTTAGGTTAAATCTGCCACACCCATTCACTTTCGGGGACTGAACTGTGGAGTGCTAAACCGTATCTGCTGCTGTGCAAAGTAAAAGAGATCCATCCAAATTGTATGGTTAGTGTGAACACTCTCACTCTCAATTGTAAAACACTTCATAAGCTATTAATCAGTCTTAGGAACAAAATGAAATAAAGCTGTTATGCCATCTGGGAATGGGAAAACATGTTCAAAATATTTTTTTCTCTATGCTTTCTTCTTTTTTCTTTTTCTTTTTTTCTTTTTTTTTTTTTTTTTTTTTTTTAATCCCACATTATGTGATTGATAATTTCAACCATTCTGGAATGCTTTTAACAGATGAACCCAGCATAGTAGTTTTATTACAGGCTCTTGTCCCTTACATGCTTCAGGACAGGTTTGGAATATACTCCACAGTCAATTAGTGGTTTTTTATCTCTTTTCCCAGAGACAACTTTTAAAGGACTACTTAACCCCTAAAAATCATAATTTCTCTGGTTTCTCCAAGCTTTTTGAGAAAGCTGTTTTGGTTTTGTTTTGGTTTGTTGTTTGTTTTGTTTTATTGCATCATTCCTAATGTCTTCAGACCTACTACAAGAAGAAGTTAAAAATAGATCTTATTTGAAGAGACTGTTAAAGCTAATGAACTGCCAGTCTTGGTATTTGTATCTTTCTAAATCCTTTAAATTCCAAGGTTGCCTTCCTGAATCCTCAGTTACTTAGAAAACATTGTGTTTATAAAACAGACCCAGTTCAATTGCTTCTGCAAACTCACCTTCATTTTATAGGATTGTACTTCAAGAAATCTTGCTTCATTCAAACATTGAAAGTACAGATTTGACATCATCTGTGACCCTTCGATCTGTCTGAACTGTATTTCATTGTGTGAGTTTCTCAGTTGCTTCAAATAAGGACAGAATCTTTTCAATTTGCATAGCATGTTATCTGAAGATCTCCTGTCTGCTTTCTTCACTTGCTTTAATGGGAAGACAAGGGAAATACATTTTGAATGTTATCTTTTAGAGTCTACTTTTACCTACCAGTGTGCTTATATGGACTAGAACCAATGTCAGCTTGAAAGAAGGTATTGTCACGATCCGCTGATACCAAGGGGTTGGTTAACTGGTTGGTTGGTTAACTGATCTCGGAGTGCAACAGACAACCTGGAAAGGGGATTGCAGTATCAATCCAAACAAATGCACCTTTATAGAATGACCACAGCAAATGCCTGAAAGGAATCAGGGAGAGGAAAAGAATAAAAAAGAGGGGGAGAAAGAGAGAGGAGTATAGCTACCAAACATGGAGAGACTAAGTCCTCTTAGTCAGGCTGATAGAGTTTGCCTAGTCACGTTGGGAAGATCTCAAAGTCCTGGTTAACTCAAGGTTCTATTATAGTCCATTGCTGAGGGGGGAAACAGAATCTTGAAATGGCTGAGATACAATCAAGAAGAAGAAGAAGTCTATTGAAATTGCTGAGGGGGAAAAAGATATTGAAGATGGGTACAGACAGTCCATGTTCTCAGCAGGATAAGTCAGTATCAGCAGTGAGTGGGACCCACTGTTTCAGGACTGCTTTCTGGGGGAAACCAGTCTAGGTCCGGTGAACACATCTGTAGGCAACACTCAGCAGGCATCCTGCTTCAGTCAGGCCAGCACCCCTGCATCAGAATTACAGGTGTCTCAGTCTCAGTCCTTGGTAGGGGGGCTTCAACCTCGGTGCCTCACGCTGGTAGTGGAGATGAAGGATTTTCCATGGGGGGGCTACCAAGTTGCCCCAGCAAGTTCATCTGGCCAAGAGGTGGGAAAATTCCTGGTCTATTGTCGTGAAGCAGGTGCAAGCATATAGGCCGGGTCGCCCTTTGGCAGGCCCTGCTAGAAGCAGTCACTGAAGACACAGCTGTGAACAATCACTTGGCAGGCCAGAATTCTGCTCAGGGGCCTCAGGATTTTTGGTGTTCATCCATTACTGGCAGGCCAGAATTCCCATCGGTGTCTTTAGGGTCCCAGGGTCTGTCCTGGGAATGGTCGTGAGGCAAATGAGGGGAACTTTAGACTGTCTTTCACACGTATCAGAAAATCTATTTACTGAAATGGCCAAAAAGAATGCATAACATTTACAATTGAGGGGGAAAAAGAAAACCAAACTCAAACCGTTGGAGCAATATCATTCTAGAGAATGCCATGTCTCTATGAAAAATACAAAAAAATTTCTGTTTTCAAACGCACCCACAAATCACCATTTTGCATCTTTTTTGTTGTTGTTGTTGTTGTTGTTTGTTTTAAAGCTCTGGCACTTATCTGATTCCTTTTTGAGTTAGTTCAGCTCATTAATCTAGTAAGAAAGCTGCTAAAATTAAACTGAAAAACCTATGGGGAACAGGATGCCACTTCAGCCATGTTGTAGGGAAGCATTAGGTCAGCCTTCTGTCTTGTAGAAATATGTCTGTCATATAGGAAAATCAATGTGTAGCACTATCTTATTTTGAACTTTCTCATTGCTACTGGGTTCCTGAATGATCAAGATGGTTTAAACCAACAACAGGCAGCCCTCTAAGATACTCCCCAAACTATTGCAATGGAATAACTTGATCAGGTGAAGAGCTCGCTATGCAAAAGCTGAATATGATGTCAAGAATGCTTTGTTGTGGATTACCATTGTTTGGGATCATTTATCCCTTACCCTCCCATGTAGGTATAGGAAAAAATTAAGAAACCACAAGGCTTTTACAGCTGTTCTTGTATTTTGGGATCGTAAGGACTTGGGTTGGTAAACAAAACTGTGGTGAGTTTTACTATTGACTTTATCGCTGTTTCACTTTGAATTAACTGCTTTGCATTTCAGCTTACCCATCAGTATAATGAGAAGAAGAATATCTTCCTTCCTGCCCAAAAGATATTGAATTATGCCTGTGATGTCACGGACTTAAAGACGAAAACCATTGTGATTGAAAGGAAGTATTGGCATGCCACAAGGTAACTGGAGTGAGCTGTGTTTCCTCCTCAGCTTCACTGTGATAGTAGAATTTTAATTAGCAGTTCCAAAACTTTGTCTTAGCATAGCCTGGTGACATATCTCAGTAGAGCAGTGTCCTAGGGTGACTTTATGATGTTGTATCCCCAGCCATCTGTTCTGTTAATGCTGGATATTATATTCTCTGCCTTCAAGACTGCTTCTGAGAGCAAAGGTGGGGAGAAGAAGAAGTACGGAGTTTGTTATCACAGGCTGCACTCACTCTTCTAAAAGCAACACTGCTCCACATTCTGTGCTGCACTGTGTTGTCTGGGCACTGATGGAGCAGAACAGAGTGTTCTTTGCTTTTCAGTTGGTTTAGCTGGCTGAGGCAGAGTTTTCCCTGGACTGTCTTTTTTCTTTCCCTTTTCTTGGAACTGTTCAAACCTGCTCCAGACTGGGACCTGGAGAGCACTGAGAGCTTGCACTTTGTGGCCTATGGGGGCCTACTCTGGGCAGCAGCCTTTCCTAGTGCCGGAGGGATTGATAACAGAGCAAGCATCCACAGGAGAGACTTTCTGAATTTGTTGTCTCTTCAGAGCGGCGATTGAGTTTTGTCATCTGGTATTGTTCATTTTTTGTGCTGGGGGGTGCTTTCCCTGGTAAATAAACAGATTTTTTCCACTTCTCTCAGAGGAAATGTTTCCCAGACCAGTTGAGGGGAGGGGCCGTGTAGGTGGGCTTTCTGGGGGGGGCCCCCTGAGACATAAACTTTAAAGAAATTTAGGGATTTTAGAGGAGCTGAGGTTTTAGTTAGAGATAAGCCTTATTAGAGTTTATCAAAATAAATAGGTAGGCCTTGTTGAAGTTAAGAGTTAGTAGTTAACTAATAATTGATTGCTTGTCAACATCATGTTTGCTTAGCTGGGTTTATCATGAAGAATATAGAAACTCATAAATAGCTTTTAGGAACATAAGACAATTGTAGGCCACCTCTGTTCTGAAACCAATTGAAGATGGGGAATGGGAGTTCTACCAATGGGTTCATTTGTCATATTTGCATTGAAAATGTAGAAAGTTCAGAACCAGGAAGACTTCATTTATTTCCTCATTTTGGAACCCCTCCCCATGAAAGGGACCACCGATTCATTTTGAGGAACAAACTACGTGTGCTTAATAGCTTTTGAACTAATTACCATACGAAGTGAGGAATGATGGGATGTACCTAAATTATGAATATGTATTTGTCTTTTGGGTATTCAATACTTGTATAGATAAAAAGACTCTGTTATCACCTCTAAATCACAGTGTGTATTTGGGAGCTATCCCGCACGCTGCCCAGCGTTGCAATAAACATACACTTTCTAATTTTGAACTGTTAGAGAGCCTTGGTCCGTCACAGTTGGATATCAGTACTAGATCAATATTTTTAATAAATCACCCCTTCTTGAGGATTGCTGCCAAATTTGCCCTAAACCAAGACAAGCAGGATCTGCGATTTAGAGAATGATGGAATCACTTTGGTTGGAAAAGACCTTTAAGAACATTGAGTCTAAATGTAATTAGCAAACACAACCATCAAGCAATGTTTTGCTGTCTGAAGAGAACATGGTTTATCTGGTAAGCTTTGCAAGTATTTGTGTCATCACAAGCATGCATGTCCAATGCATTAGATGGGTATATAATAAGAAACCTGTGCAAATCAACAGAATGATTCTCAGGGTAGGATATTGGCATGTTTCATCCTTCTTCCCGACTTCTTCCAATGAATTATTTTTACAAAGTAATGATTGGAATTGTTACTCTTTTGACGGTTCTTGTTGTATTACTGACATTTTTGGCATAGGAATGCCAAATAGGCTAATTCACCTAGTTTTTCAGATAAAGACCAAGATTTAGTGTTGCTTAAGCTGGAGGCAGAAATATTTAAATCTTCCAGCCTCCTTCTTAGTACCTAATTTCTATTACAATATCAGTGCACAATCTTGTCCCTTAAGGTCCAGCTAGCTCAGTTTATACCAACAGGGTGACATTAGTAGGGCTCACGTGATGCTGCACACAGAAGCCCTCGGGGTGCACCTCTAGCAGACAGTAATTCATGCACTTGGACCATCCCAGTGCTGACTTTGGATCACCAGAAGAGTAGAACTAGAGAGATTTGATGGAGAGCTCTCTGGAGGAAGTAGCCTGAAGAAGACAGCAGAAATCCCATCTGTGTGTTTGTACAAATAACGTGAATACCATTTACAGAAAAAGATCTTCAAATGGATCTAGCTTTTTCTGCAGACTATTTGTCAACTATATGCATTACATGGACAGTTCCACTGAGCATCTGAAATACAGCTGCGTTTAAGTGGATTGATTCAGGGTTGGAAAGCGGTGAAATAAAGCTTTTCAGGAATAGCTGACATCCAAGTCCCGCAGAAATTTACCTATTTTTAATGTCCAGATGCTTTTTAAAATCATGGGTGACCATTTAGCTACCTAATAGCTTTAATCAGAAATACAAAGAAAATTTTAAACTCCCATCTTTTATAGCTTGAATATTTTTCTTTGTTTATTTCCTGGTTTCCAATTCAGGTCTACAAATCATATGATTAGGTAATGAGAACTCATGCTGTATAAAAATATTTCGTGCTATACTTCCAAGTCAAGGCCATGTTTTTCCCGGAACTGTTTAAAAAAATAAAATTCTATCTGGATTCTCTCTAGCCCACACTCATCATTATATAAAATCATTTAAATATTATATTTTGACTTTACATGGTGCAATTATATTCAGAAATCCAAGGCTCTATTGTTAGATTGTTTGTATGGTTTTCTGGCAATTCTAACTTCCCACAACCACTCTTGGCAGCTATATATTTTTGCAGCAAGGCATCACAGGGGTCTGTGAGAAGTTTGAATGTGAAGCAGAGCTAACATTAAAATACACGTGACATACTCGAAATATTTCACTTCCGAAAGTTACAGTTTGCTTAGATGGAAGGAAATATGAAATAAATAAACCTCACACAACATTTCTAAATCTTGGAAATCTATTACCTGAACTTTGAGTCAGTTTGCAGGACAGGACTCTGTAGAAATGCAAATGTGAAGTCCAAGGAATAGAGCAGAAGGTGTATTGGGCAGGGGTACAGAAGATTGCTCTGAAGGGTGATGTAAGCAAGATTGCATCCTATAAAGATAGCAGCTGCTTCTGCTGGTGCCAACATAGAGAATTTGCGCCACCAGCCTAGTTTTCTGGGGACATTTGACCTGTACACTCTTGAGGGCTTGTAGATGGGAATGAATGTGTCCTTTGATCTGTTTTTTTCTTTTGAATGTCTATGACCTGACTTGCTATTGTGTACTGTACTGTATCGTTTTAGAAACAGACACGTTTCATCTGTTTGAAAGCTGTAGTTGAAAGTGAGCTTGCAATCATGAGTTGGCTGTCAAAAGAATTAATTTTCTGCTTTAAGCAAAATATCAATAGAAACATTCCATCCACTCCTATGATACAGATTCCTTTTGAATTTACAGGGTAATTTGCATTAGTGAGTATACTGCATGTGCAATAAATACACCTTGCTTGGTTTCTAATGATGATAATAGTCCTCTTTGTATTACTCTAAGGATTGAACTCACCATCATTATTTTCCTGTTCTCATTGATCTGTAAAGGAAAAATAGTTTTGCATTAACCAAGGAGTAAAATGCATGGATTTAGCATCATTCTTGCAAGTAGTCCTCGATTCTGAAAATACCTCTCAGAAGCTGCATCAAATGGCAAAGCTAGACAGATGGCAGAATGCAGAACCTGCCATTTAGGATCAGGTACAAAATAACACCCAAGAAATTCTTCATGGATGCTGCATAAGTACAAAGACGCCGTTATTTAAAAGAGAAAAATAGTCAATGTGAAACGTGTTTGATGAATAAAAAGCTATGCTAATCAAGAGACTACAGTGCCAAGTGTGCTACAAGGCTTTTTTTGTAATTAACATCATTCCCAGCATGAAAAAATACTATTTTTATTGTAGATTGCTTAAGAGTGCACAACAGTTTGGAAAAAAGTGCTTTGCTTTTTCTATTCATAGGAACTGTGTATCATGGTAAGAGATACTGTAAACAGGTTTTGGAAAACAATGTTATTTTGAAGATTCATTCTATTCAGAAATACTTCCCGTGAAAAAATTTGCTCTGCCTTCCATCCTGAAGACTCTTAAAGGAAAATGTCTTTGTTGCATTCTCTTCACACTAGTTCAGGAGCTCAGTCTTACCTGCATTCTAATGCTTTTTTATGTTCCTGATGGCATGGCTTAGACATCCTTGTCTCCATTACCATCATGATTTCCAGATCAAGTGATGAGAATTTTTCTTCAGGATTGGTGAAGTTAAGTGTCATAACATTTTTGTCAAGTCAATTTGAAGGGGTTTTTTTGCCAAAGGAATCTCTTCCTTCCTAATGAAAACCATTGGCAATAGCAAATCTACTCAGTTTTTCAGGAAGTCAAATAATACATCTCCACTGTACAAGGTCCTCCGTTTGTTTTTTTTTCACCAGAAGAAAACTGCTGTTTTCTTCTTCTTCTTCTTCTATCACCTTAGACTTACTTTCTTCCAAAATCTTTTTAAACCTTTAGATTACTTTCACAGTGTGCTATAGCATATGTATTTGAAAAGACCATTTGTACATATTCAAATGGCTTACTTCTAATCTATTAAGAAATGGCTGTACTTCTATTAAGGAAACATAAAGGTGCAGTAATATTTTTTCTTCTACAAAATTTAAAAAGCCCCAACTATTAAAAATGATACCAGCAAATGATGTCTGTAAGACTGAGGCAGGAGACTTTTTTCCAGAACAATGTGCAGTTCTTCCCAATTCTATTTTTCCCTCCGATTACTTTGTACAAAAATAGTTTTACACAGTCTTCTAATAGTGGCGTGTTACTAGTGGGGTAGAGTATTGCCCTGCCAGCATTGGAATTGACTCGACTGTAGTTGTGTTCAAATTTGCTGATGAGACAAGGTTTTTTTGCTGAACGCACTTCAGCAAGCAAGAGAGCTTCTTAGTCTTAAGATGCTATGAGTCCCAGAAGAAGATGAATGAGGTGATGACATGCCTTGTGTTCTGAAGAGAGATCAAAACTTATTTCTGGGGTCACCCCCCCTCTTGGTACAGAAAGCACACAGAGGGCTTTGAAGCAGCACTTTCACCCTCTTTGCATTCACTAGTAAATCGGAGACAGAGCTTGCCCCAAGGTTTGTGCAAAAATACTCTTTTGATGCAACTCTTAACCAGACAAAATCTCTGGGAAAATTTGCAGTGGCAGAAAGCAATTTTCCCTTCCTGGGAAATCTACTGAAACGGTTCAGAAGTTATTCCCATTCCCTGTTGCTAACCTCTGCTGTCTAGAAGTCCGATATGTTTGGGACCATGTTGAAATCATTCTAAACAATGTACTGATGCCGCACTGTTGAGTAAACATAGGTCTTTTCCATAGGTGTCAGGGAAAAATATTTCTGTTGGTAAAAATGATAGAAAACAATACCAGCATGGCAGAAAAACAATTACATCAATAGAATGAAGATGCCCAGAATTCTTCTTTTGAAGTTACACACAGTCAATATTTTCTAAAGAAGGTTGTGAAACTTAATAAGGAGTACATTCCACGTGACTGGTGCACAAGTTCATGTTTCCACCTTACAAAATACATATTATTAAAAGAAAAATGTTCTGCCTTGTAGAAAAGTAACCCATTCGTAATTTGATCAAAGATAGGATTAGATCAAGTATTCCTACAAGACAGTAGTAGTACTAGGAAAAGCCTTTTGGCGTCTATTTAACTACAGGAAACTTGAGAAAGCAGAAGAGTGTCCTTCCCTGCTGCAAGCTGTACTTCCTATTTGCTAGTGCTGCTTCAACATTGTCTAAAGAAAACTTGCCAAAATAAGACTATTGTATACAAGCAACTGTAACTATCCATTCCGTTCCAGCTAATTTTAACTAGCAAGTATGAGTCACACACTCTAATGGAATATTCTAATGCATAGATAGAGCATACCTTCACTAATAAATGGGGACTCTGGAAAAAGGAGCAAATGCAGTTGAATTTCAGGGAAGGAAATTACTGGAGTGCTAACTGCAGTCCCTCGACTTCACAAGAAATGATGTCTGGTAATCCCAACCAGAAACATATAGAAATCCATTTTCAAATGGGTTGCATCTATGGTCCTCTGCTCTTCCTATATGAAGAAACTGTGGTTTGAATCAATCTTCAAAATAGTATGCCTAAAGACCTTAGATGCCTCCAATTCTTTTGTTGGTTTTTTTTTTTTTCCAGAAGCAACTGTCTCAAAACCTTTTTAAAGCTGACATTTTCTCTTAAGATGCCATATTTTAAAAGAGCACCTTGTCATTTAACAGGGTATTCCAAACATCATTTACAAGTTTAGACTGAAAGTAACACTTTTCCTAGTAATCTTTCATTTTTTGCAGCTCAGTGCTAACATAGGCAGCAAAGAAGAGAACAGACCACAGCTCTTTCTGGAGCATCTTGAACAAATGCCCTTGCTTATGTTCTAATCATTCACTTCACCAAAAGACCTAATGATGAAGAAAAGGTTGTGAAAGCATTACTAGTAGTGCTACATGGCAATGTACGGGTGTGATTTCTCAAGCAGAATTTGTATCACATAGATGATACTTGGCAAACAGCAAATGAAGGGGTTTTCTTCAGCTCTCAGACTGATGTTACATGTCAGTAATTTAATAAAAAGATAACAAGAAGAAGGTTATTTTTTAACATGTGAATTTAATTACACTCCTGCCATGGACATCTGAATCTTATGAATAGACAGTGTCTGATTTAGAAAAAAATAAAGAATTACCACAGTTTAAAGAAACATAGGATCATAAACCCTTTGCTGATGGAACGTAGCCTATTCATTGGTTGAAATGAAGCAGGTAGACAGGACATATGAAATATTTTTTTGTGCATCAAACATTTATTTTCTAAAGTGATGCTGACAGATAGTGAACTCACCAACTTAGATATTGCACGGTAGATAAGGGTACATAACTTGCTCCATCAAGTAATCCCTTGGAACCATCATCCAAGGGGATTTTCCCCTGCATCTGTGAAAATATGCCTACCTTTTTCACAATACTTCTGCAGCAGCATTGTTAGGCCTGATCAGCTGGTATGGAGAGGGAATTATCGGCAGCAAGGTGACTGGCCAGGGCAATTTGCTTCAATGGATTTTGATCTCCCGGATATTTTGCAGACCTGCTTCAGCCCTGCTTGTCAAACACAGCCTTTAAAGGGTGCCAAACAATTGTTAGTCTGTACTGGGCCATATGCTCTTTATTCTCTCCCTCAACTTCTCCATCGCCTCTCATCTGTTTCACATGAGCTATGTTCAAGGACCACAGGCTACTTTTCACAGAATCTTCAGGCCTGATGCAGTAAGAATGATGACTAGAACACAGCTGGGATCAATTTTCCAGTTTGGATAAAATGCATTCTGCACACAAATCCAATGAGAAGGTGTTCCCCCTATGCCCAGAAAAACCTTCACTAGTACTAGTGTTCTACGTAAACTGCAACTTAGTCTGAAAGAAAAGCTTTTTTCTGAGAGTGTCTAAGAGCTTTGTATGAAGCACAGATATTTGATATATGCAATTTTGAATACCAGAGGAAAAAGAAAACGGCACAAAGCTTTTAATGGTGCTGGTTTTAATTTTAAATTCCATGCACCTTTTCAAAAAGTGTCAGCTCAAATGCCCATCAACATATTTTAGTCACCTGTAAGTCAGTATTCATATAAAATGTGATTCAAATCAAAAGAATTTCAAACCTTTCCTCAAAGTTTATATGCCTAGATTTAATACTTCTGACACATATTAGATGAAAGGAAGACATTTTTTACTGTGGGGGTGATGGAACACTGGAACAGGTTGCCCAGAGAAGTAGTGGGTGTCCCATCCCTGAAAGTATTCAAGGTCAGGTTGGATGGGGCTTTGAGCAGCAACACAGGAGACTCTTGATGGTAGAGAAACAAAGTTTGAATCTAGAAGAAACTCAGATTGAAGTATAGGAGCAAGTTTTCCCTCAGCTCTTGGGGTAAAATCAAAGTGTTACAAAATTACCTTGATCTGTGATTTTCACTACTGTAACAGGTTAATGAAAACTATGCAGAAGATAGCAAATTTTAAAAGAGAGAAGAATTACAGCATAAAATACATGGGATGGGTTTCTACATGGGACAAAATCTCTGTATTTCCACACTTCCTCATGTTAGGATTTCATGAAGTGCCAAAGAAGGCGGCAAAATATCATTCAGGACATTATTTACTGGGGTTCAGCCCGGCCTTTAGTAGGAATTGGGTTTGAACATAATGCAGATATACCACACACTTTCCCTTCACTGAAAAATTACTGTTTACAATGAATAAGCAATGAGGATATAAAATTGACTGAAAGCATCTTAAAAAGGTAAAGTATTTCATTGTAAATGATCTGTGATCCAAATAGTTCTTCCACCTTAGTGAGGGACAAAAGAATTCTTCCATATCATGATGGTTTAAAATTGTATAAACCAATGTTTTCTTCTGAAAAGATATTATCTATTTTTTTCTATCTTTAGAAGAAAATATTCCTAGACATACAACACATGAGAATGAAGTAATTGTAAAGAAACAAATAATATGAAAATATTCCCTACATATAATTAAATGAAAAGCTGTGTTTTAAATAGGAAGTAGATATTAAACAGAATTTTTACACCAGATATTTGAATTGTTGCACCAGCTATTTTGCCCACAAAGAGAGGTATTTAGCATTTCGGTCTTTTCCAAGGTGTTCATCATCTGCTATGCTGACCTCTGCGTGGGCCTAGGTGTGTGTGGAAGGGGGGCATGTGAAGGGGAGTGTGTATGTTTGCTTAACACTTGTTGTGGCAGATTCATGCCTCAGCTCCATCATTTGTTTTAGAAACTTCACAGAGAGTGGATATGAAGTTTAATATCAACAAGAGATCAATTCCCAAATCATCCATTTTACCCTACCTTATAAATCATATGCTTTGTTGCATATTTTATCAAATATACTTTCAAGCCACACAGAGAAATGAGAATGTGGAGAATCCCTCCAATGTCTTGCAACTTTTATGCAAACAGAGTTTCAAGAAAGGATAATTTCTTTTAAAGTACATCTGGGACAGGCATGATGGTGGTGTCAAGCTGCTGGAGTTTTTGTTGCTGGGAGAAGTCGTACAAAAGGATTGGTTTTTACATTGACTAGTTACTGAATCAAGTGCATGAATACATTGGAAATTCAACTGGGGGTTCCTTTTTCTAGCAGATTACTTCTAGAACGAGCTTGCAGACTGAAGCTGACTCTTTTGCTCTCTTTTTGTTTCTTACCTATTTTCTTGGCTTCTTTACCACTATCTACACAATTTTGGAACTTTTTTCCCAACTAAAATTGTTTCATAGTCTGATAATTAGGATACATTTTTTACAAGGAATTTTTAAAAATCTTTGTTTGAGTTAAGAAGGTTAAGGACTAAGGTCTTTTTCTTACCTTATCAATATTGGGATGAAATTGATAAATAAAGACTAACTCTTTCTTTTTATTTTCAACCCAAGTAGATAGTTCCCATACATTAATACATTTTGTGGACCAATATTTGCCATTCTGATGTAAGTTGTCCCTTCTTAACAATATACATTCTGTGACTATGTTGACAACACTATTGGTGAAGATCCTAACTGGTCTTAAACACACATAGGGAGAAATTTGCTCAGCCAGTGTCAGTCTTAAGCATGCCTATCAGAAGATCTTTCTATAGCTGGGGAATTTTCCCATGAAAGGGATTCAGTTATGGAAGAGACACTTATCCCAGAGTTTTGCATTCTTCTTGAGCACTACTTAAGGAACTTAGATCCCATGTCCATTTGGATCTCTCTCTGCACAGATCTTTGTCATGCCAGTGCTTGAAATGCATCTCTAAGAGAATTCACTAGCACAGAATGAACGAGAGTGGAAGGCGTCAGTGGGGCTCACCAGGTCCAACCCCCCTGCTTAAACCAGGCTACCTAGAGCCTCTTGCCCAGGATTATATCTGGGTGTACTTTTCATGTCTTCAAAGATCCAGGCTCCACAATCTTTCTGGGCAGTCTGTGCCGTGGTTCAGTCGCCCTCACAGTAAAAAATCATTTGCTGATGTGCAGAGGCAATCTCCTGTATTTCAGTGTGTGCCTACTGCCTCTTGTCTTTTCACTGAGCATCCTTGAAAAGACACTGGTTCCCTCCTCTTTGCACTATTCCTTCTGGGATGTATGTGTGCTGCCACCTAGAGAAATGTCAAAAACCTTCCTGAAGCCCAGGCAGACAATATTCCCTTCATCTACCGGGCAAGTTGATTCATCAGAGGAGTTTAAAAAGTTGTTCAGCATGAAGTTCCCCTGGTAAATCCATGCTGACTATGTTATTTTGTCCTCCTTCATGTGCCTGGCAATGCTTTCCAGCAATAGCTGCTCCATCAACTTCCTGGGGATAAAAATGACGCTGGCTGGCTGGCTTGTACTTTTCCAAGTCCTCCTAGTTGCCTTTTTCCAAGATGGGTGACATTTGCTTTCATCCAGTCTTTGGGCACTTTCCTCAGTCACTATGATCCATCAAACATCATTAGGAGTGGCCTCAGAATAACATCTGCTAACACCCTTGAGACCTGTGGCTGCATCTCAACAGGGCCTGTGGACTTCATGGAATACGTACCAATTCAGTGACTATGCCCATAAAAGTTTGCAAGGGATAAGAGAACGTATTAACAGGTACCTGAAGAGTGAGTGAAAAACTATGGAAGCAATCCAAAAGGACAAAGACTTGAGTTCCCTTTTCAGACAAAGCATCCTATCGTGGAGCTGAGCAGCTTTAGATCTAGGGAAGCTTCCCCTCTGAAAGGATGCAGAAGACATTCTTTTACCCGTATCCACTAATAAAATGTATTGACCATTCACTTGCAATACAAAAAAACTAAATTATTTCCAAAATTGTTGCCGCCTAACTAGACAATCATGTACTGGCTGGGTATTCCCCTAACAGATGACAGCACCTGCTTGATGCCTCTTATGCCTACAGACTATTTGAATTAGGTCATCTGAGTGGGGATTACTGGTCTGGGAACTTTCTTTCTGATGAATTTGGAAGATTTACTGAAGCAAGGACCTGAAGATGAAAACTTCATTTCCCATCAGTGCACTTTAACATCCACGGCTGTAATGCCATTGTTTCTCACCAACTGAGTCAAGAATTTATGACTACAAAGTGAATCAGCTCCAAAAGGAAAGATAAAGGCTAGAAAACATTCTCTCTTGGTAAAGCAAATGAAGTGACTAAATTCTAATCACTCGCTGGCCTAAAGCTTCAAGGAGGGGGAGGTGGACCAGGTTTCCTTCCACTGCCGTTCTCTTTGTCACCTCAGTGTTTTATAGGGGTATGCAGACATTCAAAAAGAGAGCTTTGCTGAATTCATAAAATTCAGTCTTAAAAAATAACTTGATAGCAGCTGAAATGAAAAGAACAAATAAAATGCAATTAATTCCACGGAAGCTTGAAATGATTATTTCTTCATTTTGCATTTGAGGATGTATATTGTGTGAGTTTGTCTTGTATTGTTCTACAGGTTTTCTAACTGGCACACCTTTCTTTATGAATGGACTGTCCTTTCCTAAATGCTCTCATATGGAGGAACATGCTTCTGATAAGAAGAGCACTAGGGTGTCTTTACTTGACCTTTTATTTTTACTGATGTTTGGTCCTTGGAAATGAATGGGGTTTTTCAATTGAAATGTCTTACTATTGTTCCCACAGGATAAGCCACAGGCTCTTCTGCTCAGAGCTGTCACTAGTCAGCTATTCTCCTATCTGCCTTTAAGTAGTTGAATGTTCTGGTCTAAAAGTAGCACCTTCTATGTAGCCATGCTCTTAGCTGCCAGTGTCATCTTGAATCCAAACACCCTCCCGCAAGGGACCGCTGGTTCTGTAGTCAACTAAGGGGAAAAAAACGGTCCATCCATGCTTCCTGATTTAAAATATAAAGGTATATAAAGGTATGGTGTCCCTAAACGATTCTCTGCAGTTGAACACTACTTATCTTTGCCGTGTTTCTTCAACTCACTTGCAAGTCATTCATGCGTTACCTTCTTGTGAGAATTGCTTGGTTTGAAGATGATTTAAAAGGGTATGAGAATACTTTTGTGCCTCTGCTATAAGGATGCTTTTCAAATCCACACAAACCTCCTGCAAATGCAAAAGCATTCATCCTGTATTGTCCTAGGCTACAATATAAAAATGTATTCTGCTCCCAACCTCAAGAGCTGCTGAAACCGGGAGGGGCATCGTTTTTTCCTTATCTCCTTATCTCTTAACGGGGCCATCCATGTCTTGCCACATGACTCAGAGATGACTCCCTCCAGGAGCCATTTCTGTTTAAAGGGTAATCAAGGAACCACTGCATGACTCAGAACAATTTGAGCCCATTGCAAGATGCTCTGCCCAGGGGGCAGGAGCTAAGCATCCCCAGCTGGATAGAATCTGAGTTTTGGGACACCACAAGCAGTCTTTCCACTGGCTTCCTAGAAGAACGGCCACCCTCACCCACTGGTCTTCAGAGGACAAGAGCTACCAGATGGTTTCTACAGGATCACCACTTCAACAAGACCATTTCATCCGGACTGCTGCCACCACCCTAACTAGCAGGGTGACAGGTTGTATTCTGTCCGTGCTTTTTCTTTTGTATTATTGCATGTATTTGGTTTTTCCCCTTTTCCTAATAAATTGTATTTCTGACTTGGAGTCTTGCTGCCATGCTGGATTTCTTCAGACCGACTAGCTCCTGACACCAACAGCCAGAGTGGGCTGCCCCCAGAAAGCTGTCGAATCCAGGGTGCAGCTGTAGGGCACAGCTGCTCTATGGCACAGGTGGACTGCATTGGGGATAGGACTGCGCCGAGGGCAGGGACAAGGAACAGGGAGAGGTCTTCTGTATGTTTTCCAAAGGAGTTTCTTCCCTGGAGGGTCAGGGACAGAAAGACACTGACTCAAACGCATACATCAACTTAGAAATGGGGAGAGGTCCCAGAGGAGGATACAATCTTTAACACACTGGGAGCAACTGGGGGTGGACCACAAGGCGGGGAATACAATGTTTAAACCAATAGGGGACTACAGGGGAGGAGAATAACTTAAACAAACCAATGGGGTTTTGAAGACTATAAAATTGATAGGGAAGTTTCTAGAGAAAGGGGCAGGCTTGGGGAGGGATTGACATTCAGTGGGAGGAGGAAAAGGGAACAAAAGGGCAGGTCTTTGGGGAGATGGACAACTAGGGCAAAAACTAACACCACGGGGGGAAAGGAACAATCCATTAATAATAAAATATGCTACAACAGCACAAAACCGGAAGTATTATAAAACTGACTACTCAAACTGCATTGCAATCAAAAACACACACTGCAACAGCGACAGCATCTCTTGCTGCTTTTGCTTTCAAACCAGAAGAGGTGCCAACCAAAAAATTAGCAAACTTAAAAGTTAACTGGCTGCAGTTTTGATTTCCTTCTTAAATATATTACTGCTTGTCTAATTGGCTTAGCAGCATGTCTGTTCTTAGTGCCAAGCAGGGATTCACTTTGCCAGGCATGGAGGAAGCTTCTAGGAGCTTTTCACAAAAGATTCACTTCTGTGGCTGGCTTCTTCCCTCCCCACCAAAAACCAAGCCATGCAAAACCAACACCTTAACTAATCCCTAGTACTTAGTACGCATCCAATAATTCCTTTTAAACTATACTTTACATTTTTTACCAAATGCCCTGAAAAGAAATGGATCCATAATATTGATCAAAATAGTTCCAGTTCAATAGAAATATTGGGTCATGCAACTCTGGTTTACATCACTATTTTTTGTACAATCAACAGGAGCTTTTTTCGCCTCTAAAGAAATGTTTCCTGATGGTTTGGATCAGAAGATCCAGTATTGCCATGGTGAGATTTTTGTTTTGAAGGCCATAAGCTGTGCTCAGTGTTTTGGCTATATTCTTTGTTGTGCCTTGCATATATTTTGGATAGAAAGCCAGTAGAGATGATGTCCTTGCTGCAGTAGCCATGCTAAATAAGGCAGAGCGTCTGGCTGATGTACTGGAGCTGTAGACTATCCACCAGTCTCCCAGGGCGGTGAGGATCTCTAAAGGAATATAATCTTGGCTATGCTCTGGAAGTTTTACAGAGAGAAAGAGCCTCATAGCTCTAATGATTTGTCTCCTGGAGTTCTGAAGAATATGTTGTAAAGAAGAAGGCTGCTGTCTTTCGCAACAATCTTCCGCGCATTCAAGAGGATCATTTAACTTCTTGTCTGAGAATGAAAGAAATATTAGTAGTAATTAGTTCTTTTTTCTCTGTCGGTGCATCACTGATTGAGTTTGGGTAGGTTACATTTTATTTCTTTTTTTTCTTTAAATATTACATCGTAAGGTGTTCCAAATTCCCAAATTCTGCTTCACTTTATTTTGTAGGCCAGACTGGTTCATCTTGTCTCGGCTGTATTATTGCAGACCATATCTGAATGAATTTTTTTTTTTTTTCATTTTGAACATTATTAGATTTAAACTGTATGAACAGAACACTTGATTTATCATTATTTTAGCAGTTTGGAAGGAAATGGAGAATTTTTAAGAAAATGACGCAACTCCACTTGTGGTTTTCAATGGAAGAGAAGAATAACAATGTCCTACATTCACAGCATTGTTTGCAGTAATATTGCAGCTAGTTTCCAGCAACTTAGGTCAGGTTCTGGAAGCAGGCACCCATGATAGTATAGAAGTCTAAGCAGTTTCATTTTGGCGGCTTTTCTTGAAAAATAGCTAATATGTCTCAACGTTGTGCTGAATCTTGTTGTACAGACTCTTCTTTTGAGGTCTGAACTCCTTGCTGGACTACTGTATCTCAGAATCAGCTACAGTAAACCTGTGTTTCCTTATAGCTTTAAGAATTTGGTTCTAATCTATAAAAGCAAGAAAAGGTTGCCATATTAATACAAGAGAAAGAAAATGTTAGGAAAGCAGTTAATGGCATGGGGATTTTTCCTACAAATTGGAGCAGAGATTTAGTTGTTTGATGGGGTTTTTTGCTTCTCAATGGAATTTTAGAAGTGGTTGGGAAAGAAAGTGTGGATTTTTCCAGGTTTGCCTTTAAAGAAGAATAACAGGGGAAACTGTTAAGAATAACAGGGGAAACTGAAAAGAATTAATCCAGAACTCTATGCCTTTCATACAGAGTTTCAGAAGTGAAAAGCAGGAAGAGACAGCCCAGACAAGATGATTGAATAGAATGAATTCAAAATAGCTTTCTTTTCCCTCTGAATTCCAGCTCTAAACCTTATTAATATTAAGGTATTAATAGGAAATACATCTGTCCTAGGGTGACGTTATGATGCTTGTATCCCCATTCATGTGTTCTGTGAATGTTGGATATTATGTTCTGTACCTTTAAGACTGGCTCTGAAGAGGGAATGTTTTGTTTTGGTTTTCTTATCAACCTGGCGGGACACAGAGACTGCAGCTTTTGCTTTTTCTGCTTTTGCTTTTGGCTTTGCTCTCTCTCACTCTTGCTTGCTTCGCTTCTGCTTGCTTTTGCTCATTAGCTAGTTTAGCTAAACTGTCCAAATTTCTTCCTGGACCGTTTCTCCTTCAGGTCTTCCTGACCATTTTGAACCTGCTCCGGACTGGGACCTGGGAAACACCGAGAGTTTGCACCTTGTGGCCTGCAGCAGCTGGCCCAGTGCCGGAGGGACTGAGAACAAAGTGACCACCCCCCCAAGAGAGACTTTCTGAATTTGTCATCTTTTTCAGAGTGCTGTCATCCAGAATTGTTCCTTTTGCGTGCTGGGGGGTGCTGTGCCTATTAAATGAACAGGTTCGTTCCACTTCTCTCTGAGGAATCCTTCCCGAACCAGTTGGGGGGAGGGGCCCTAATTTGGAAATTCTCCTCCAAATTTGCCCTAAACCAGGACAACATCGCATTCTCTAAGATTTAAAAATGGACGATGAAGTTTTCTATCCAGTAAAGTGTAAGGCTTCACATTTTAATCTGATTTGCATTTTGGTGAAAGCCGGGCATCCTTTGCAATTTACCAGATAACAAGGGATTTAGAACAGTAAGTATGCAAGTAATCTTTTGGACCCTTCATCTCCCTTCTTATGACAATGAATACATTTATTAAGCTTGTTGTCCTGGTATGTTTTTATTCCATCAGGGGATTTGATCATACAAATGTCTAGTCATTCTTTCCTTGTTTTCAACCACTCTAAGAGCATTAATCAGAACTATTCAGTAGTTCTTGATCTGCAACAGTGACAAGCACTAGACTGGTAAGAGTCAGTGGGCATCAGCAGATCCCCTATGACAGCACGTGGCGGGCTGTTCTGGCAGGACTGAAGTTTGAGGGGCTCGAATTCTGTGAAATAGAACATTCGAGGGATGGGAAACATGGAAACAGATTCTGAGCTTTCAACCCAACACATGAAGAAGTAATAAGGCAGGTAATTTTCTGTGGAAATTTCTTTAGCCCCAGTGTTGTGGATGATGATCACTCTTCCTACCTCCTTTGGCCAGCTACCAGTTTTCCCCTCCATTACTCTGCTTATGGACAGAAAACCAGAAGAAGGGATTTTTGACCAAAACACCTATCAGGACCTTAGAGTGTTTTTTGCTCCAAAATGTTTCAAGGCAGATAGGGAAACAACTCCATTTTCGAGAGTGTGTTGAGAAGACAAGGTTGAAAGTTAAAAACCATGGGTTCTTTTTCTATATATGTTACTGATTGTGCTTATTATCTTAGTCATGTTATATATATATATATATATATTTGGTAGGGTTTGTTCTTTTTTTATTTTTCTTGGGTTTTTTTTCCTTTTTTTTTTTTTTTTTTTGATTCATCCTTGAGATAAAAGGCCAAAAGTACAGAAAAGTTCTGTACGGTTAAAACACTTTTGAGATGCCTCATGCTGAAAAACTTGTAGCTACTGCTAAGGCCCATTGGCCAATTCCTGCTTCATTTCTGAGAAGGCCCATTGGCCAATTCCTGCTTCATTTCTGAGAAGCTATAAAATTCCCATCTGTATTTTAGTTCTAACAATTTGTTGTTATGGTGGAGATGCAAATTAAGAACAACCATTTTTGAATCTGTAGGGATGTATTTACCATTTTGTAGCTGCCTTTTCAGTTTCTGAGCCACTATTGAAAAAAAGGAGAAGTATCTACACTGTTTTCAACCTGTAGACCATCCACTACTGTCCACATGCTCAGATTCAAAGGCAAACAAGCCTGTCTGGCCTCATTGGGAGGAATTATTTGCATTCAAAATACTAGACTAGTATTTGATTTCCACCAGCAGAGTCCATTGGGCAGCTCCTGTCATCTGCATTTCAATATTTAATCCTCCTCTATGTTTACTGTGCAAAGCTCTTTCAGAATGATGGTGTGCCCACTGTCTCACCAGCTGTGACGTTTGCAGCGAGTCTCCCACGGAAAGGAGCTGTAAAAAAGGCAAGCCAGGGCAGTGATTTCTGTTGCTCAATACCCACAAATCAAAGCTATTTAGTCTAATTTAAGGCTGAAAAAGAATTCAAAATGCCTTCAAAGGATTCAAAAAATCATCAGACAATACTGCAGTTCAGTATTCAGGACAAGAGCATATCCCACAGTGTGGTGGTTTGACAGGAAATGTGTTTTCTGGGATGCTGTGGTTAGGCCAATGGATGTTCAGATTTTAATATTGGCACCTAAGGTGGCCATTGGGACATTGGATGCACCTCTGAGAACACAGGGTTAAAAGCAGGGCTCTCCCCTGGGAGGCTCTCTTGGGTTCCGGTCAGGGAAAGGTTCAGATCTCCCCTGCCTGGCTGCGGGCTGGGCGGGGCAGGGGAAGCCACCCAGCCCGGTGAGGTAGGCTGGGTCCCTGGCCAGAAGGGAGGTGAAGGCCCCTGCAGGATGGAAGGGTGGAGGAGCACTGAGAGGCATTGGGCAGCCCCCCCCCCCCCCCCCCCCCACCGCAGGAGAGACAGAGAGAGAGCTGGTGCCTGTTCTTGGCCGGCCGAGAAGGAGAAGAGGGGAGTGCAAGAAGGGGCCTGGCAGGGCAGCCATGGGAGTTCTGGACAGACAGAGCCTCAGATTTTTAACCCTTTTCTTGGATGATGGAAACCTTACAAATGCTAATCCTCCTGGAGTTGAATGAGAAGAGAGATATAGAGGAGATAAGAGGAAATGGGCCACGAGAGAAATAGAGAAGAACGCAGGTGGAAGAGATGATGGAGTAGCTTATGCTGGACTCTTTGTGTGTAGCCATGGACAGAGCCATGTTTCCTTGTGATACAGGGACTGCATTCTAGGGGGAGGCAATGCCTCAGGACCAAGAGGGTTCGGTGTGGGTACCCCTCGGCCCCAGGGGGTGAAAAATATGGGGGGGACAGATGTCCCAAAATTGAGACTGTGCCTTTTTGCAGTGGGATGAAGCATCCTTAAAAGTCGACCCTAGAAGCAGCTCTGGTCTGTGTTCAGTGGTGAGAGCACTGGACATGAAAGGAATAGGTCACCACTGGCACAAGAAGGACTCCTTGTCCTCTTGATGAACTGAGGATTGAGTATTCTGAAGGGTGGTGCTGGACCGAGAGTCGATGATTTGGGGGATGTATTGTATTGGGAATTTGGGGAGGAGGAGGAGGAGATGTATTTGTGAAGTTTTCATTTTCCTTGTGTGTTTCTTTTTTTTTTTTTTTTTCCTTTCCCTTGTAGTTTAGTTAATAATTTTTTTTTTCCCTAAGTGGGAGCCTGCTTTGCTTATTCCTGGTCACATCTCACAGCAGAAACCAGGGAGAGAGTATACTCATGGGGGCACTGGCATTGTCCCAGTGTCAAGCCATGACACACAGGCTGAGAGAATGAGGGCTGTTTAGCCTGGTGAAGAGAAGGTTGCATGGAGACCTCACAACACCTTCCAATATCTGAAGGGAAGCAGGAGAGGGACTCTTCATTAGGAACTCTGGAGACAGGACAATGGGCAATGGCTTCAAAATGAAAGAGGGCAGGTTGAAATTAGATACTCGGAAGAAATTCTTCCCTGTGAGGGTGGTGAAGCACTGGCACAGACAGCCTGGAGAAGTTATGGACACCCCAACCTGGTGTTCAAGGCCAGGCTGGATGGGGCTCTGAGCAACCTGAGCAAGTAGAAGGTGTCCCCGCCCATGTCAGAGAACTAGATGGCCTTTAAGGTCTTTGTCTACCCCGGCCATTCTATGATCCTGTGATTCTGCTGTGGTAGCGTTCAGGATGGAGCGCGTTCTGCATGTTGGCCATTTCCAATACACCATTGGTTCCAGGTGCCTTACACTAGCTTGCTCCCTGAAAATTCGGTCAGAATGAAGAACATCTCTATATATATTAGACACATAATAAATGAAGAAATGGGTTTGCACATTTGTCCACTAAGTTGTGGATGAGATTGCTGTGAAGTTTCATTTGGTTTTCTTGTTTGCTCATGAGGCCGACGGTCCTTGTGTCAGCTGCCTCAAAGGCAGCATTTGCCTCCTCCTCCTCCCTTCTCCCTCCTCCCTCTTTCAATTTCTTTCCCTTGACAATTTAATGTCGTTTTCCCTTTCATACCTGAAAATCCCTGCATGCTTCTGGGCTTTCTCCTTTTTCATGCAGATCTTCTTCCACCCCTGACAATCCATACTTTTCATACCATAAGGGCCTGCTTGCAGGCATAAAAGACTTTGATTCCTTATTATATCTATGGGAATTTAATTAATAGCTTCATGCCTTTTCATAGAAAGAGTAGGGAATTGATAGCTTGTTCCCTGAAGTACAGAAGGAAGAGAATGAAACATGAATCATGTGGAGTGGAAAAGTTGCTCTCTATTTTCTTCCAAGAACTACCCCAAAAGATACAGGGGGTGATGAAGCCTGGCTAGATGAGTTTCCCTTCTAATGGAAGGAAACAACCACGCCACTTCATACAAGTCAGTCCTATAGAAGAGAGAAATTCACTTCTGGGAACATTGCAGGATTTGAATGCAGAGTCACACTCATCCTTTGTTGCTTTGTTGTCTGCTTGGCATGGAACACGCTGCTTTGAAGAGGGAAGTGACTAACAGACAGTCCACTTTACAAACACATATGCTTCCCTCTTCTTCTGAGACCTCAGCACAGAGCCCTCTTTGGCATGGTACTTCAAGGTAAGAAGGAGCGGGCAGAGGGCACTGCGAACAGACAGCAGTTTGCAGGTTGTATAGGAAAGAGGACTGCCCCTTGAATGTGGTGCAAATACAAACTTCCACCAGTTTCAGGGGTACACTTCAGCCAAGCTTGTTGTCCTGGCACATTTTTTCTCTGTGAAACGCTTTGCGGTATGATCTGGACGACAAGAGATGCAGAATACGGGGCTACGTAGTGCTGAGAAGGTAAGTGTCTGGCCCCAGTGTCTTTTGGCAGAAGCAGTGCACTAGAGCCGTTGGCTGCTGCCACAATGATCTGTGTGAGAAACAGATGCCTAATCCCCTCCGGGAGAGTAAAAGCAGGATTGGTTACAAGAGTCGAAGAGCACTGGGCTGGTGGCTGCCGCATACCAGCTGTAAAAGGAGCATGACTCCTACTGGCCTACCAACCAAACTCATGGTGGCAGTGGTAAAGATTAAAGTTCAGTGAGAGCTATTTGTGCTGCTACCTATGGCCCTTCTGTGGAAACAAATGTGCCTACCTTTAGGTTCCGAGATCCAGAGAACACAATGGTAGTTGCAGCGGAAAAGGGAAGGACAGAGCGCACTGGTGAGTTTGATGTGGCTTACACAGGGCAGGCAGAAGGTGCAGCCCAAGTCTCGCTTTTATTTCTAGAGCCTTTTTCTACGCAAACAGCTGCTGGATGTTTGCAACAAAGATGTGAGTGTGAAAAAGTGAGGGCAGGTCTATGTGGGAAAGAAGATACAAAGCATTGTGCGCAGTTTAAAAGCTGTTTAGAAAAAAAAGGAGTTACTTTGAGAACATCTTCTGTCTTGACACTTCCACCTGTGTGATCTTTAGCTGCTTTGGACATGTCCACAATGAAAGAATGTGAAAATATTTGCGCTGCCAATGTCAGGTTGCACAGGAAAGAGGGTAGGTTGGCAAATGCCTTCTGTCCTGGCACATCTGTCAGTCAGAAGTGCAGCTGAAAACGCTTGGCTGTAGCGATAGTCTCTGTCACTTTGAGAGAATGTGCTGATGCACGTATATATATCATTGAGAAAGTCCGTGAGAATCGCTAGTATGTTTCGTTTGGTTGACAGACTGCAAAGGGAGCGTTATGGCCAGCACTGCCTTTTTGTTGTAGGACTTTTTCTTTGAGAGCAGCCGCTGGACATTTTGAAGCGGTTTGGGATCTTCAAGTGTTAGAGTGCAAGATGGTACCTAGATCTTGAGGGAAAGTGCATATCTCCAGGAAGCTGAATGCAGTTCAGTGGGTGCAAGTTACATGTTGAGCAGCTGATGGCCCAGAAAACTTTCTAAAATGAAGAGGCCATGCTGCAATTGCCTTTTATTTTGAAGCTTCTAAACTGTGCAGCCAACAATGAAATGATTCTTTTTCCTTCTCTGCTACATGCAGGATCCCATTCTGTCAGTACCCGAGAGCCAGGATCCACAGCAGAGCTCTTGTCCCTACACTGCTCCCACACGAACGGGGCTGGGCTAGAAAAGTGCTTGTCTTTTTCCTGGGCACTGTCAGCGCTCTTCTAAATAACCACACCACAGCATTGTCAACTCACAAAACCAGGACACGCACCGAGCCCAGCTCACAACCACCCCCAGGACCCAGCCAAGTCAGAAACGTCCCTGCTCTCCAATCAACTGTGTCAGGACAAAAGGATTTCACCGATCTTCCCCTTCCAAGTGGATACTCTTCTTTGCCCCACACTCAAAGGCCGACACCAGATCTTCTGCCCTAACAAACTTTTTCTCTCTCACAGAGCCTGGTAACAAACTTGAAAATGTCGGCCGAGCTCGCAAAACTGTTGGTGGAGAAAGCTCTTTGCTGCCTACAATTTCAATTGCACCCATCAAACTATAAACATGCACCCTGCTATCGCCACTTTCCTTCTCAGCTCTAGGTACCACCGTAAGCCTTCAATCTCTCAGAGTCAGGATCCAAATGGGATGGCACCAGGGACTGCTCACACAGTCCCTAAAGCTACAAGGGACAAAAACCTGTCCTGCAGAGGCCTGGCCTGGCCTCTGCATTCCCACTGACAGTTCAACAACTCTAACCCAGAGAACTGCCTATTGGGAAAAGCCTTTCAATTCACTGAGACCACCCAAAGTGGCCACCCAAACTTTGCCAAAGGGAGGAGGAACTAGAAGCCCATCTCAAAAGAAATGGCATCCCCTCCTCCAAAATCCAAAGCATCCAGGGCCTGATCCTCTACAAAGGTGTCAGACCACTGCTATTGGGCATTACCTGTGCGGGGCACTAGCTAGGCTGCACACCAAGACCCAGCGCAGCTCTTTACCTTGTCCAAAAGAAGTGTGCTGGCAGAATTTCAAGAAGGCTGCCTTGAGAAAGTGGAAAACACAGGCCAAATGGATTCTTTCAGGAAGGAGACTGCCTTCCAAAGATGGATACCGACTCCATGATTGTACAAATTGAGTCAGTGCTTCCAAACCAAATATGCCAGGATAGAAAGTTGCTGCCGCCCTTAAGCTGCACGACACAGCTTCTTATCTGCACCTCCAACACTGGGGCTAAGTTCTTTCCTTCCCATGAGAAAGCATTGCTGTTCTCCTTCAGGAACTTACAGAGCAAAAGTTGCATACCACGTCCGGTACTGACTCTGTCCAACAATGGCTCCTACACAGAAAGGACGAGGACAGAAATGTCTTGCTGTACTATACCTTCCCACGATACCTTATCATCAGCCCTACCAACATTGCCACCGTATCTTTTACTTCCCAAGCAAGGAAAGGCACTCCAAGTCACTTGGCTTTGCCTTGCCTCCAGTACCATGCCTAGTTTTCCTAGCCTACCCTACCCTAGCTTTGCTTGCTTGCCTATGTCTGCCTTGCCTAGCCCTTCAAATAACTTCCTGGCTTTGCTTTGCCTTGTCTACCACTCTTTGCCTTGCCTTCCATGCAGGTAAGGCAAGGCAAAGCAAGTGTAGGCAATTGTAGGCAAGTCAAGGGACAGGTTGGCAAGACTGAAGCCGTGAGGGGAAAGCAAATGGAGTGGTAGGTGAGACAAGTCCCAGAAGTTAGAGGCAAGGCTGGGCATAGGAGGTGATGGTAACCGGAAGGGCTAGGCAAGGCCAAGCCCTGTAGGAAAACTGCAGGCAGGTCAAATGTGAGGCATGGGTATGCAAGGGAATGCAAAGCAATGGAGAATTAGCAGGGCATGGCAAGGAAACTGGTTGGTTGCCCAAAGCAAGGCAAGTGGCAGGTCCATTCAAAGACTGCTGGTACACAAAAGCGGCCCGGACCGACCGCTCTGTCCAGCCTTGATCTTGCATGGGTCATGTTTAATCTGCACCTAAGACACTTGAGTTGCCTGCTTTCCTTTGTATGCAAAAGAACTGTCATTCTGCCCCTGAAGCCCAAGGGTGAAAGATGAACTTTGTGTCCAAAATTCAAGACATGTAAGCATAGATGTCAGAAGAAAGCTGTCAGGACAGATAGGTGTGCTTGCACGTGGCCTCCTCCAGGCTTCCTCTCACAAGCTCCTGAAACGCTGGGGCCTTGAGAAAAAAAAGCCAGTGGAAGCCTGGAGAATCCTAGGAGAAGCAGGCAGGGCAATGCATGTGGAAGAGATTCCACAAAAAGAGAGGTGGTGAATTCCAGGTGGGGGACTGATGAGCAAGGTAATGCAAGGCAAGGAAGGGGTTCAAGGACAAGGCCAGACAAGTGGTGGCTTTGCCAGGCAACACAAAAGAGAGGGAGACAAGGCAATAAGAGTCCTAGAAGGAGAAGGAAATGAAAGATTGGAGCTGGACAAATGGGAAGGAAAAGAAGGATAGGTGAGCAAGTCAATACAAGGCACTGGCTTGGTATGAAGGGCAAGGGAAGGACATGCATGGGTCAGGAAGGCAAGGGAAAAGAAAGGAATTGTCAGCAATGACAAGAAATGCAAGATTGGGTAGGAAAGGCAAGGCAATGTGGGGGAGGGATAGGCAACACAATGGGTATCTTAACAGGAAATGTCCATGCACAGCAAGGCCGAAGGAGAAGTGGTAGAGAGGTCAAGGTGGGAAATAGGTGAGTGTGTGCAGCCAAGAAAGAAAGAAAGAAAGTGCGTAGCTCTCGTGTGTGTGTGTGTGTGTGTGTGTGTGTGTGTGTGTGTGTGTCTGTGTCTGTGTGAAGTTTGCAGGATGTAAAGCAAAGAAAGGTGTCTCTTGATTGTGGAGTGAATGGATGTTTTCGAACGTAAGTGGCAAGGTCCAAGCAACCTTTTCATCCTGGTACATCTGTGTCTGTGAGACATAGTCAGAAACGTCTCCTTTTAGATTCAGACTGCAAGCAGGACATAGAATGTGACTGTGTGAATAGCTGAGCAGGAAAGCACATCACATCAGCATGTTTCAACAGAAGCAGTTAGTGCGAGAAGGAGATGGACGTGTGGGACTCCAGCAATATGGCAATGCACTCAGCTGAGAAGCAAAGTGCAATGCCTCGGTGTATGTCTGAAAATAAAAGGCTGCAAGGAAAAAGCAAGATTTCACAGGCCAGTGAAATCTTTCTGTCCTGGCACACTGAGCTGTTTGAAGGTGAACCGCTGTTTGGTTTCGCTAAGGACTCGGAGACATGGAGAGGATGTGCTTGTCCATGTAGCTGAGAAGGAAAGTGAGAATCACCGGTACGTTTGGCAGAGTTTGTAGGCTGCGAGGAGAAGGTGACGGCCAGGCCTGGCTTTTGGCTGTGGCACTTGTTGCAAGGAAGAAGCTGCTGGATGGTTAAGCTTTTGGGGATCTGCAAGAGTGAAAGACTACGCTGGTACCTCATAAAACTAATGCTTGTTGATCATCTGGCTGAATCTATGACATAAACCAGAAGTGAAATTTCCCCCCATTTCCCTCAGTTTTTTCACCTTTTCATCCAACAGCCTGGGCCTTTTTCAAGCTGCTGTCAAACGCCTTGCCTTGGAAGCTAGAAGTATCTCAGTTCACCTGCTAAGAAACACAGAAAAGAGCTCAAGTCAATTTCAGAATTGCCCTGAGCAGAGCTGGTGTTTCGGTACCGTAAATTTCCATTGCGAATATGTGCAAAAATCACCATTTTATTAGGCAAAGATTTGAAATACACTAGCAGCTTCATCTTCTTGTCGCTGCAGTCCTTGGAAGTTTTGCTATTTACTGAAACAGGAAACAGGTCAAACACGAGAAGCTTAAGAATCCAAGCTCACTGCCATTGTACAAATAGCACAAACTTGATGAATTCAAGTTACCATTGTAACATACAGAATGGCTCTAGTCAAGCAAATGGATGTGTCGTCCTTCACGGGGGCAGAAAACCTTTCTACCACGTGAACTCTGGGAGTAATCCATCATGCCTCAGTGTGCTGTGGCTGGTCAGAGAGCTACACGATGGGTCTCTTTGCCTATGGCACTCTCAGGGCTCAAAGCTGCACATAAACTCCCTCTCCTTACAGACACGCTAGTAAAGCCCACCAAAAATGCCGTTCTCCAGACAGCTTACTGAAACCAGCTAGGAGTTCCCAGCATCACGCTGGGCACTTCTGTCCACAGATGGCTTTGCTTTTAATGAACCAGAACAGAGCTGCGTTTTTCTAGTCTTTAGCTCTAATAAGGTATTTGATGTAACATGGTGTGAAAAAATCTGTTTCGACAATGATAATAACAGAGGGGATAATGTACCTTTTGCTGCTCCATTCTTCTTTTGCTGCTCCATTTTGCTTGCTTTGTTATTGCTTTCTGTCAAAGAAACGCCAGCAAAATCCCTCATCAAGTCCTGCTGTGAAGACAGACTGCCAGAAAGGTAGAGAAACTTTGAACCTTTTCAAGACCCTTGTAGCACATGTCTTGGTCAATTTGTATGCAGATCCCTTCTCCAGCAGGACTTTTTTGCACCGTTAGCGCACATTGAACTGAATCCAGTACAAAAGCAGTGAATAGAGGAACTTTTCTTTTCATTGGAATGGTGATAAAAATGCATATCAAATAAAAG
Source organism: Molothrus aeneus (assembly GCF_037042795.1). Lineage (NCBI taxonomy): Eukaryota > Metazoa > Chordata > Aves > Passeriformes > Icteridae > Molothrus > Molothrus aeneus. The sequence continues at coordinate 136,919 of NW_027098840.1, forward strand.
CATTTTAGAGCAGCAGGAAGATTTTCTATGTAGCTAGCAAATCATAAAAAGATGCATATTTACCGGTGGGGTTCCTCTGGGAATTTCAAAGAATTCCAGACAGAAAACACAGCTTAGTAAACTGCAAATCTAAATCACAGTATCTAGAAAGGTGACATGAAAAAGAGCAAGAGGAAGAAAACCAAAAAGAAAACCAAAGGAAGCCAGAAATAAGGCACAACCTCTCCTCCTTCTCCGCTTACTACAGTACCTTAGAAGTACCTACGAGTGTCCTAACAGTCACATAAGTAGAAAACTGTGCCAAGAACAATTGTGGAAACTGGAAAACCATGCTATCCCAACAGAAACATAGGGTTTGCTTTCACGACGATTAAATCTGCATGCAATGCGTACGGTAAGGGTATGTTTTGTATATTCAAAAACAATTCAAAAATATTTCCAAATTGAAGGGGCTGCTTTTTATTTCTTTTGAATTACTTGGCTAAATATGGTGCACGTTAAAATACTGCAGAGATGTGGTTCATTTTGTGTGCTTAAGAAAGTCAAGTATTGGAGAGTGTTTTTGTTACTTCTTTAGAAGGTTAGAATATGCGTAAAAGATGCTAGCTGGGGACTTACAATTAATGAATTATTTACTGTCACTAGGTCAAATGACATTAGCTTTCAAAAAGGAAAAGTAGTCTTATTCCACGTGCCAATTTTAAAGCAGATTAATAAGCCTTCAGCAGAATATGGATATGAAGAGGGATATGACATGAAAGGGTAAGCAACACTGGTGACAGCAAAAGGCTTACCTGCTTCACACAAATACAGGAGATAAACTACTATTTTTACACAAACATTGCTATCCAGAGCTTTCCTTGAAAAGTTTCAATGCCAATCATGACAGTAAAATTCGGAGTGACAGTAAAATTCACTCTATCATGAATAAAATTTACTCAATCATGACAGCAAAATTTGCTCAATGATGAGTAAAATTCTTCGTGTAAGCGAAGTACCTTAAGCAAAGGGTAGCTCAAGCATAACTGGCATTTGATGTCAACAAAGGCAACTTGGCCTGCACGTGTCACATCTACTGCATTAAAAAGCTTACTCTGTCTCAGATTCCTTTTGAGGGATACCAACGCAAGCCGTTAAACTGCATGAAAATGATGACTTAAAGGAGGACATATTAGAAGAATGGAATAATGGTTAATGTTCTTTTCCTTCCAACTGCTTTCTTTGCCCTTCTAAATTTTTTAAGTCCTTCCTGGTATCACCGTGATAGCAGTGCAGCAAGTGTTTGGTTGTAAGCTGTCCATATTGCCAGCTTCTGGACTGCCTTCAGAAAACTTCCCACTGGTTTTGGATAGAAATCACAAGCAGTAGAGATGACAAAGACTGCAGAAACCTTCTCATCTCCTTCTAGAGCAGGAGCGTGTCTTTGACCCACTCTTAACTAGACAACTTTCATCAGTCATGAGAGAGTCTCATGTTCAAGAGCTAAGCAATGACAGCTGTAAATGACAAAAAGCACACTGGTATTTTCTTGGGACTCCAGCAGAGAGCAATGAAGGAGCTTGAATTCACCTTCTTGGAAAGTTTGAAAATGCACATGAAGTTTAGGAGAGGAGCTAAGCCATGGTAACTTTTGTTGAGTATGTCTGCGTAGACAGAGTTTCCATCACCGCAGAAGGAATGTCATTTAACCCACATAATCATCTCTAGCTGCTAAGCTGCGCTTACTGCAGATTATCCGCAACATATTTTACAGGGTGAGCTTTTATGTGTAATCCCTGAGTAACATTCCAGAGAGAAGTATTTTGGAGGGGGGGAAAGCCCAACTCTTAACTTTTTCAAATAATGGTTACATTTGAAAGTCAAAAAAGATGTAAAACCTTTCTTTCCTAGACGTATTACCAGCACAAACTGTACCAGAATTTACGACGCTTTTATTATGGCAGCATAACTCTACCGTGGACGCTCTGGCTCTGGACTATTCCTTAAGAAACAAAGTCCCTGAGAGAAATAAAACAAAATTAGCCAAAAATATTGGGCTGGATGATTTCAAAGGCTATGTACTAAAGGCCAAACACTTGTAATAATAGTAAAGAGTGGACTAAAAGTTAAAGCATTACTCAGTTCAAAGATATCTTGTTCTCACAGAAGACTGTAAAAAACCTCTCTTTTTCTGGGTCTGTTTTGTGCATTTAGATGTACCTTCTACTCCTTTCCACTGTATGCGAATGTTTATGACAAGGTTGGAGGACCTCATGTAACCTTCTATAAGTAAAGAAAGAGAAGCCAGTAAAGCAAGGCAAAATTGTTAATGGCAGGTGGAAAGAGGGAGGCCAAGAATAGAAAACAAAAGAACAATAATAATTAAACGCCCTCCCTGTCTTCTGTGAAAAGTAAAGGCACAGACAAGAAAGAACAACTGCAAAATTCTCACGAGAAAAACGCACTTTATCTGGCTCAAGTATTTTGTGCTACATTTCTTGCTGTTTTCTCATGCCAAACATCTTAACCATTGAAGGTGTCCCTTTTCTCTTTCTGGAATACAGCTAGGAAGATGGCTGTGTCATTGCTGTCAAGCTGTTATTCTCAGAGGTGTCCAGTTGAAAGTCCTAGATGAACTGATTTGCTCTGTCTCTTTAATATGGCATGACTTAACCACTTCCAGTTTCAGCAGCTGGACTTGCCCAGCCCTACAATTCTTTAATCTTTGAATGGTTATACAAGCTCCTTGGCAACTGGCATTTGTAAGTCCATGAAACTGTGCAGAATTTGCACTATGAGATGATGCCAAATGAGTCATGGCAGTAGATTAACTAGGACATGCAAAGCAGAGAGGAGGGAATGAGAGCACAAGAAGAGGGTACAATCTCCTTTTTTTCTGCAACAGGGCTAACACCGTAGAAATCAAAAGGAACACAAATCCTCCTAGGGGTAGTTCTTGCAAAAAACAAAGACTTCTTTTTGTGTTCACAGATCACAGCAAAATGCGGATGACAAAACCAGGCCATTAAGTCACATACAGTATGAAGCAGTATGAAAGAGGAAAGCAGCTGAGAGCGTCAACCCTGCTGAGTAGTCTCAGTATTCTTCTCGACATTAGCAGAAATTTGAAATGAGGCTCTGAAAATTACAAAGGAGGCAGAAGAAAAGGGAGCAATGACTCCTCTGGCATAGTGTTTCCTAACAGGGATCTTCAAAATGTAAAGATTGTATCATCCTTTCAACTGAAGGAAGGTATTAAAACAACAGGAAGGAAATGGCATCACATGCTAGAAAGACTGGGCAGTGTACTTCTAGACAGAAAGGCCACTGATGGAAAACCGACTAAACTGGCACCAATGCAGCAGCATTGTATTAAAGCCCAAAAATACCCACCGCTTCACTCTTTGCCATTCCATTCATACGGACACGGCAGCTCTGCAACATTCCTACTGATCATCTCCTTGGCAAACTGGGAGTGAGGCTCCCTAGTGATGCAGAGTCCCCAGGCAGGTGCAGAGGAGAGCTGCTTTTTTGCAAAAACCAGGCTTTTGAAGCACTCAGGCCTTTATCAGTTCCATAGCTTTAAGCCATAACAAAATTCATTCAACCAACCATCCTACACCACGCTGTGAACACGTGACGATTCTAGAACTTGTTGATCTACCTCTGATTCAGCGGCCTCACCTTCCCATAGTCCTTTTCTGCTTAGCCAAAGTATCGGGCCTCAGCCCAAGGCCTTCCTTTTGTAAGCTTCTACCTATATGCAGCAGCAAACCACTACTTTTTTCCGTGCCGAGAGTTTAAGTAGATGATTTGCATCTGCCCTTCCGGTGAAACATAATGGGGAGAGAAAATCCTGTCGGAAATGTTCAGTCCTTCAGTTTTCTAGACAGGCCAAATCAAAAGAAAAGCAAGCTATAGGATTGTGTACTTGCTCTTACAAAGCACCTGCTGCCCTCTGACAATGAACTAGCAGAAAACCAGCAAATAAGACTTGAGGCAAACAACCCTTTGAAGGGAATTATGACATGATAAAGAAAGACAACACATTTCCAGCTTGTCGAGATACTTGAAATGTCAGCAAAGGCTTGAGGGCAAAGGCTGAACGAATGGGGAAAGGTTACAAGAATCCCAAGAAAAACATGACCATGGATTAAAAGAATCCCAACAGGTCAACTGACCTGTTGAAGTTTTCAGGAAATCAGTGGCTGCTGATTTAGATAGGCCATTCAAGTTAATTTACCCGCGCACCTTCCACTCCTTTTTCACCTGTCACCATCACAGGGTGAATTGTGACCATGGAATCACAATTCTTTGGATTCTGTTCTTAGCTTTAGGAGACAACTACAGCAGCTGAAGTAGCTGTTACTGATGTGATACCCAGGAACACAGAGTTGACATGTTTCATTCATGTCCAATCACAACTAGCAATACTAAGAGGATAGGATTGGCCTCTTTTCATGATGCTTTTCTTATTTTACAGCCTGCTATGATTCTGCTGAAACTTTTTCATTAGTTTCTCTCTAAAAAGGAGAAAGTCCAATGTCCCTCCCTACTGGTGCAGGTTTACCATTCGGTTTGTCGAGTCTAAAAATGGAATTGGAACTAGCAGGAATTACTGTGTTTAAAGCGTCCCGTCCGTTCAGACAATCTCAGGTCGATAAAAGCCTAGATGTTATTGGCTAAATACTGTTTCCCCCAAGAGCGGACGCACGCAATTTAATCCAACTTTTTATAACAAACTCCAATAATACAGAATCCAGTCATACAAAAGAGTCACAAAGAAGCAGGAAGAATTATCGGACCATTTAGGGTAGCAAACTTCTCACCTTCTTTTGGAGTGAGCATAATCTGCTAGCTGAAGTAACAAACTTGAGGACAGAAATCGCCCTACTATTGAGAAGTTGTTGACAAGGGAACCACCTAAGCTGTGTGACTTTCCCTTTTCTATCCATTGGTCAAGCCTAGTAGCCTAAAATTTACGGGCTCAATCAAAGACAAATGCAATCTAGTCAGAGGTCTATGAAAAGTCCAAAACTAATCAGAATTCTTCTTAGACAATGGAAATGGAAGCAGAGCTACCAATTTCCTTGCAACATATCCCTAAAACTCATTCCTTTCTAGTCATAACTAATGTATAGCCACCAGTACAATCAGGAAAAGATGAAACTTACAGATGTCAGCGAGGGAAGGATTTGAAAGAACTCTTCCCATTATTCATCGTCTAGACAGCAACTATCATTAAAATCAGAGCCCTTTTAGTAGGGCTTTCCTTGTGGGAAATTCAGGACTCCAGGACAACGGAGCAAGAGGATTAAGCAGAAGCCGTTGATTGTTGACATGATGCACTTACACATTCTAAATCTCTGCACACGCTAGGCCCGCATTTTTATCTTGGTGCCTTTGTTATGTCCACGCATTCTGTGCGCACCTCTCAGAAGATACGTTTGGTTACAGTCCAGGCGCTTTGCTGCCCCCCGTTATCGAGTTCTTGTAGTCTTGGAATTTGGTTTCTCAGCTTCTCTTTCTTATTTTAGCACGGCTTATGTCTTAGTAACCTTGATGAATTCCAGAGGGCTCTGAGAAAATTCTGATAAGAACATATTCCAGCTGGATGGCTGGTGCACCCTTTAGTCTAAGAGGTTCAGATACATTGCTACAATTTCCCCCTTCTTCGTCTTGCACCAGCTAAACCCTTTCCCACCCTATTTTCTTCCAAGACGCTCACCACTTTCATGATGCATGGAATAACAAGAAGCAATATAATAATGACTACTAGTAACAACAAAGTTCCCTTTACAAGATCTTTCAACCATCGAGTTGTTTCCCATCTCTCAAACCATTCAGGCGTAACCCTCTCATTCCCAATCAATTTCTTCATGTTATCTTGTCCTTGTTTGAGTTTCCAGTGAATGACTGCAGAATGGTTAGAAAGGTTCAAAAAACACATTCCTTCCAAATCCTCACACTCTTGCCCATGTGCTAACAAGAACGCTAGAGCAGCATTATTTTGCAGTGTGCAATGACTAATGGTATCTACACCAGTGAGAACCTGATTTAAAATCGCTGATCTTACCTTGAGTCGTTTGACCACCCAGCATCGCAACTTATTAAGCAAACTCAAAGCTTGACCAACAGCGACACCTGCTGTCAGGAGTGGCGCAATTAATAGAGAGGAGCGCCCAAACCAGTACACAATTGAGGCAAAGGCGTTTTAAGCTTAGGCTTCTTCTTTCAGTTCCCTGGAGGCGAAGGGAGTTCTTCACACACAATGCATTGTGCCGCTGGCGGTAAGTTCCGGTGGGGCGCTTGTGCCGAAAGACGCCCAGGACACAATGCCGTGTTGTTAATATTTGTTTGTCGCGTTTCGGAAGCTGCTACTAGCCGAGTCCCCCGGAGGCGAAGAAGCGGCTTCTTCGCACACAGAGCATTGTGGCGAGCGCAGGGAGCTCCTGAGAGCGGTTTGTGCCGAAAGAAGCCCGGGACCGGCACTTAGCTTCGGAGAGCTGCGTATCTGCGTCTTCTGCGTGTCTTGCCGCTCAACACTCAGCAAAAAGCTTTTCCACCATATCTTGCAAAGAGAAACTCTGCCAGGAAAGTAAACATCCAAAATCTTGTTCTAAAGCTTGCACGGGGGTCTGCAAAGAGTTTGGCAAGAATGAAAGGTAGTTGTCCAAAACTCGTTCTTTTCCAATAGAATAACCATGGAAAAGGCAGGAGAGTGATAAAGTACTGTTTTCTCTAAGTCTGAAGGCTGCCCACACTGTGCCTGCGTGCTGCAGCTTGCATCTTCGCCTTTGGGAAGCTGCCGCTCGCCGATTCTCCCGGAGGCGAAGAAGCGGCTTCTTCGCACACAGAGCATTGTGGCGAGCGCAGGGAGCTCCTGAGAGCGGTTTGTGCCGAAAGAAGCCCGGGACCGGCACTTAGCTTCGGAGAGCTGCGTATCTGCGTCTTCTGCGTGTCTTGCCGCTCTACACTCAGCAAAAAGCTTTTCCACCATATCTTGCAAGGAGAAACTCTGCCAGGAAAGAAAACATCCAAAATCTTGTTCTAAAGCTTGCACGGGGGTCTGCAAAGAGTTTGGCAAGAATGAAAGGTAGTTGTCCAAAACTCGTTCTTTTCCAATAGAATAACCATGGAAAAGGCAGGAGAGTGGTAAAGTACTGTTTTCTCGAAGTCTGAAGGCTGCCCACACTGTGCCTGCGTGCTGCAGCTTGCATCTTCGCCTTTGGGAAGCTGCCGCTCGCCGATTCTCCCGGAGGCGAAGAAGCGGCTTCTTCACACACAGAGCATTGTGGCGAGCGCAGGGAGCTCCTGAGAGCGGTTTGTGCCGAAAGAAGCCCGGGACCGGCACTTAGCTTCGGAGAGCTGCGTATCTGCGTCTTCTGCGTGTCTTGCCGCTCTACACTCAGCAAAAAGCTTTTCCACCATATCTTGCAAGGAGAAACTCTGCCAGGAAAGAAAACATCCAAAATCTTGTTCTAAAGCTTGCACGGGGGTCTGCAAAGCGTTTGGCAAGAATGAAAGGTAGTTGTCCAAAACTCGTTCTTTTCCAATAGAATAACCATGGAAAAGGCAGGAGAGTGGTAAAGTACTGTTTTCTCGAAGTCTGAAGGCTGCCCACACTGTGCCTGTGTGCTGCAGCTTGCATCTTCGCCTTTGGGAAGCTGCCGCTCGCCGATTCTCCCGGAGGCGAAGAAGCGGCTTCTTCGCACACAGAGCATTGTGGCGAGCGCAGGGAGCTCCTGAGAGCGGTTTGTGCCGAAAGAAGCCCGGGACCGGCACTTAGCTTCGGAGAGCTGCGTATCTGCGTCTTCTGCGTGTCTTGCCGCTCTACACTCAGCAAAAAGCTTTTCCACCATATCTTGCAAGGAGAAACTCTGCCAGGAAAGAAAACATCCAAAATCTTGTTCTAAAGCTTGCACGGGGGTCTGCAAAGAGTTTGGCAAGAATGAAAGGTAGTTGTCCAAAACTCGTTCTTTTCCAATAGAATAACCATGGAAAAGGCAGGAGAGTGGTAAAGTACTGTTTTCTCTAAGTCTGAAGGCTGCCCACACTGTGCCTGTGTGCTGCAGCTTGCATCTTCGCCTTTGGGAAGCTGCCGCTCGCCGATTCTCCCGGAGGCGAAGAAGCGGCTTCTTCGCACACAGAGCATTGTGGCGAGCGCAGGGAGCTCCTGAGAGCGGTTTGTGCCGAAAGAAGCCCGGGACCGGCACTTAGCTTCGGAGAGCTGCGTATCTGCGTCTTCTGCGTGTCTTGCCGCTCTACACTCAGCAAAAAGCTTTTCCACCATATCTTGCAAGGAGAAACTCTGCCAGGAAAGAAAACATCCAAAATCTTCTTCTAAAGCTTGCACGGGGGTCTGCAAAGAGTTTGGCAAGAATGAAAGGTAGTTGTCCAAAACTCGTTCTTTTCCAATAGAATAACCATGGAAAAGGCAGGAGAGTGGTAAAGTACTGTTTTCTCTAAGTCTGAAGGCTGCCCACACTGTGCCTGTGTGGTGCAGCTTGCATCTTCGCCTTTGGGAAGCTGCCGCTCGCCGATTCTCCCGGAGGCGAAGAAGCGGCTTCTTCGCACACAGAGCATTGTGGCGAGCGCAGGGAGCTCCTGAGAGCGGTTTGTGCCGAAAGAAGCCCGGGACCGGCACTTAGCTTCGGAGAGCTGCGTATCTGCGTCTTCTGCGTGTCTTGCCGCTCTACACTCAGCAAAAAGCTTTTCCACCATATCTTGCAAGGAGAAACTCTGCCAGGAAAGAAAACATCCAAAATCTTGTTCTAAAGCTTGCACGGGGGTCTGCAAAGAGTTTGGCAAGAATGAAAGGTAGTTGTCCAAAACTCGTTCTTTTCCAATAGAATAACCATGGAAAAGGCAGGAGAGTGGTAAAGTACTGTTTTCTCTAAGTCTGAAGGCTGCCCACACTGTGCCTGTGTGCTGCAGCTTGCATCTTCGCCTTTGGGAAGCTGCCGCTCGCCGATTCTCCCGGAGGCGAAGAAGCGGCTTCTTCGCACACAGAGCATTGTGGCGAGCGCAGGGAGCTCCTGAGAGCGGTTTGTGCCGAAAGAAGCCCGGGACCGGCACTTAGCTTCGGAGAGCTGCGTATCTGCGTCTTCTGCGTGTCTTGCCGCTCTACACTCAGCAAAAAGCTTTTCCACCATATCTTGCAAGGAGAAACTCTGCCAGGAAAGAAAACATCCAAAATCTTCTTCTAAAGCTTGCACGGGGGTCTGCAAAGAGTTTGGCAAGAATGAAAGGTAGTTGTCCAAAACTCGTTCTTTTCCAATAGAATAACCATGGAAAAGGCAGGAGAGTGGTAAAGTACTGTTTTCTCTAAGTCTGAAGGCTGCCCACACTGTGCCTGTGTGCTGCAGCTTGCATCTTCGCCTTTGGGAAGCTGCCGCTCGCCGATTCTCCCGGAGGCGAAGAAGCGGCTTCTTCGCACACAGAGCATTGTGGCGAGCGCAGGGAGCTCCTGAGAGCGGTTTGTGCCGAAAGAAGCCCGGGACCGGCACTTAGCTTCGGAGAGCTGCGTATCTGCGTCTTCTGCGTGTCTTGCCGCTCTACACTCAGCAAAAAGCTTTTCCACCATATCTTGCAAGGAGAAACTCTGCCAGGAAAGAAAACATCCAAAATCTTGTTCTATAGCTTGCACGGGGGTCTGCAAAGAGTTTGGCAAGAATGAAAGGTAGTTGTCCAAAACTCGTTCTTTTCCAATAGAATAACCATGGAAAAGGCAGGAGAGTGGTAAAGTACTGTTTTCTCTAAGTCTGAAGGCTGCCCACACTGTGCCTGTGTGGTGCAGCTTGCATCTTCGCCTTTGGGAAGCTGCCGCTCGCCGATTCTCCCGGAGGCGAAGAAGCGGCTTCTTCGCACACAGAGCATTGTGGCGAGCGCAGGGAGCTCCTGAGAGCGGTTTGTGCCGAAAGAAGCCCGGGACCGGCACTTAGCTTCGGAGAGCTGCGTATCTGCGTCTTCTGCGTGTCTTGCCGCTCTACACTCAGCAAAAAGCTTTTCCACCATATCTTGCAAGGAGAAACTCTGCCAGGAAAGAAAACATCCAAAATCTTGTTCTAAAGCTTGCAAGGGGGTCTGCAAAGAGTTTGGCAAGAATGAAAGGTAGTTGTCCAAAACTCGTTCTTTTCCAATAGAATAACCATGGAAAAGGCAGGAGAGTGGTAAAGTACTGTTTTCTCTAAGTCTGAAGGCTGCCCACACTGTGCCTGCGTGCTGCAGCTTGCATCTTCGCCTTTGGGAAGCTGCCGCTCGCCGATTCTCCCGGAGGCGAAGAAGCGGCTTCTTCGCACACAGAGCATTGTGGCGAGCGCAGGGAGCTCCTGAGAGCGGTTTGTGCCGAAAGAAGCCCGGGACCGGCACTTAGCTTCGGAGAGCTGCGTATCTGCGTCTTCTGCGTGTCTTGCCGCTCTACACTCAGCAAAAAGCTTTTCCACCATATCTTGCAAGGAGAAACTCTGCCAGGAAAGAAAACATCCAAAATCTTGTTCTAAAGCTTGCACGGGGGTCTGCAAAGAGTTTGGCAAGAATGAAAGGTAGTTGTCCAAAACTCGTTCTTTTCCAATAGAATAACCATGGAAAAGGCAGGAGAGTGGTAAAGTACTGTTTTCTCTAAGTCTGAAGGCTGCCCACACTGTGCCTGTGTGCTGCAGCTTGCATCTTCGCCTTTGGGAAGCTGCCGCTCGCCGATTCTCCCGGAGGCGAAGAAGCGGCTTCTTCGCACACAGAGCATTGTGGCGAGCGCAGGGAGCTCCTGAGAGCGGTTTGTGCCGAAAGAAGCCCGGGACCGGCACTTAGCTTCGGAGAGCTGCGTATCTGCGTCTTCTGCGTGTCTTGCCGCTCTACACTCAGCAAAAAGCTTTTCCACCATATCTTGCAAGGAGAAACTCTGCCAGGAAAGAAAACATCCAAAATCTTCTTCTAAAGCTTGCACGGGGGTCTGCAAAGAGTTTGGCAAGAATGAAAGGTAGTTGTCCAAAACTCGTTCTTTTCCAATAGAATAACCATGGAAAAGGCAGGAGAGTGGTAAAGTACTGTTTTCTCTAAGTCTGAAGGCTGCCCACACTGTGCCTGCGTGCTGCAGCTTGCATCTTCGCCTTTGGGAAGCTGCCGCTCGCCGATTCTCCCGGAGGCGAAGAAGCGGCTTCTTCGCACACAGAGCATTGTGGCGAGCGCAGGGAGCTCCTGAGAGCGGTTTGTGCCGAAAGAAGCCCGGGACCGGCACTTAGCTTCGGAGAGCTGCGTATCTGCGTCTTCTGCGTGTCTTGCCGCTCTACACTCAGTAAAAAGCTTTTCCACCATATCTTGCAAGGAGAAACTCTGCCAGGAAAGAAAACATCCAAAATCTTGTTCTAAAGCTTGCACGGGGGTCTGCAAAGAGTTTGGCAAGAATGAAAGGTAGTTGTCCAAAACTCGTTCTTTTCCAATAGAATAACCATGGAAAAGGCAGGAGAGTGGTAAAGTACTGTTTTCTCTAAGTTTGAAGGCTGCCCACACTGTGCCTGCGTGCTGCAGCTTGCATCTTCGCCTTTGGGAAGCTGCCGCTCGCCGATTCTCCCGGAGGCGAAGAAGCGGCTTCTTCGCACACAGAGCATTGTGGCGAGCGCAGGGAGCTCCTGAGAGCGGTTTGTGCCGAAAGAAGCCCGGGACCGGCACTTAGCTTCGGAGAGCTGCGTATCTGCGTCTTCTGCGTGTCTTGCCGCTCTACACTCAGCAAAAAGCTTTTCCACCATATCTTGCAAGGAGAAACTCTGCCAGGAAAGAAAACATCCAAAATCTTGTTCTAAAGCTTGCACGGGGGTCTGCAAAGAGTTTGGCAAGAATGAAAGGTATTTGTCCAAAACTCGTTCTTTTCCAATAGAATAACCATGGAAAAGGCAGGAGAGTGGTAAAGTACTGTTTTCTCTAAGTTTGAAGGCTGCCCACACTGTGCCTGTGTGCTGCAGCTTGCATCTTCGCCTTTGGGAAGCTGCCGCTCGCCGATTCTCCAGGAGGCGAAGAAGCGGCTTCTTCGCACACAGAGCATTGTGGCGAGCGCAGGGAGCTCCTGAGAGCGGTTTGTGCCGAAAGAAGCCCGGGACCGGCACTTAGCTTCGGAGAGCTGCGTATCTGCGTCTTCTGCGTGTCTTGCCGCTCTACACTCAGCAAAAAGCTTTTCCACCATATCTTGCAAGGAGAAACTCTGCCAGGAAAGAAAACATCCAAAATCTTGTTCTAAAGCTTGCACGGGGGTCTGCAAAGAGTTTGGCAAGAATGAAAGGTATTTGTCCAAAACTCGTTCTTTTCCAATAGAATAACCATGGAAAAGGCAGGAGAGTGGTAAAGTACTGTTTTCTCTAAGTTTGAAGGCTGCCCACACTGTGCCTGTGTGCTGCAGCTTGCATCTTCGCCTTTGGGAAGCTGCCGCTCGCCGATTCTCCAGGAGGCGAAGAAGCGGCTTCTTCGCACACAGAGCATTGTGGCGAGCGCAGGGAGCTCCTGAGAGCGGTTTGTGCCGAAAGAAGCCCGGGACCGGCACTTAGCTTCGGAGAGCTGCGTATCTGCGTCTTCTGCGTGTCTTGCCGCTCTACACTCAGCAAAAAGCTTTTCCACCATATCTTGCAAAGAGAAACTCTGCCAGGAAAGTAAACATCCAAAATCTTCTTCTAAAGCTTGCACGGGGGTCTGCAAAGAGTTTGGCAAGAATGAAAGGTAGTTGTCCAAAACTCGTTCTTTTCCAATAGAATAACCATGGAAAAGGCAGGAGAGTGGTAAAGTACTGTTTTCTCTAAGTCTGAAGGCTGCCCACACTGTGCCTGCGTGCTGCAGCTTGCATCTTCGCCTTTGGGAAGCTGCCGCTCGCCGATTCTCCCGGAGGCGAAGAAGCGGCTTCTTCGCACACAGAGCATTGTGGCGAGCGCAGGGAGCTCCTGAGAGCGGTTTGTGCCGAAAGAAGCCCGGGACCGGCACTTAGCTTCGGAGAGCTGCGTATCTGCGTCTTCTGCGTGTCTTGCCGCTCTACACTCAGCAAAAAGCTTTTCCACCATATCTTGCAAGGAGAAACTCTGCCAGGAAAGAAAACATCCAAAATCTTGTTCTAAAGCTTGCACGGGGGTCTGCAAAGAGTTTGGCAAGAATGAAAGGTAGTTGTCCAAAACTCGTTCTTTTCCAATAGAATAACCATGGAAAAGGCAGGAGAGTGGTAAAGTACTGTTTTCTCTAAGTTTGAAGGCTGCCCACACTGTGCCTGCGTGCTGCAGCTTGCATCTTCGCCTTTGGGAAGCTGCCGCTCGCCGATTCTCCCGGAGGCGAAGAAGCGGCTTCTTCGCACACAGAGCATTGTGGCGAGCGCAGGGAGCTCCTGAGAGCGGTTTGTGCCGAAAGAAGCCCGGGACCGGCACTTAGCTTCGGAGAGCTGCGTATCTGCGTCTTCTGCGTGTCTTGCCGCTCTACACTCAGCAAAAAGCTTTTCCACCATATCTTGCAAGGAGAAACTCTGCCAGGAAAGAAAACATCCAAAATCTTGTTCTAAAGCTTGCACGGGGGTCTGCAAAGAGTTTGGCAAGAATGAAAGGTATTTGTCCAAAACTCGTTCTTTTCCAATAGAATAACCATGGAAAAGGCAGGAGAGTGGTAAAGTACTGTTTTCTCTAAGTTTGAAGGCTGCCCACACTGTGCCTGTGTGCTGCAGCTTGCATCTTCGCCTTTGGGAAGCTGCCGCTCGCCGATTCTCCAGGAGGCGAAGAAGCGGCTTCTTCGCACACAGAGCATTGTGGCGAGCGCAGGGAGCTCCTGAGAGCGGTTTGTGCCGAAAGAAGCCCGGGACCGGCACTTAGCTTCGGAGAGCTGCGTATCTGCGTCTTCTGCGTGTCTTGCCGCTCTACACTCAGCAAAAAGCTTTTCCACCATATCTTGCAAGGAGAAACTCTGCCAGGAAAGAAAACATCCAAAATCTTGTTCTAAAGCTTGCACGGGGGTCTGCAAAGAGTTTGGCAAGAATGAAAGGTATTTGTCCAAAACTCGTTCTTTTCCAATAGAATAACCATGGAAAAGGCAGGAGAGTGGTAAAGTACTGTTTTCTCTAAGTTTGAAGGCTGCCCACACTGTGCCTGTGTGCTGCAGCTTGCATCTTCGCCTTTGGGAAGCTGCCGCTCGCCGATTCTCCAGGAGGCGAAGAAGCGGCTTCTTCGCACACAGAGCATTGTGGCGAGCGCAGGGAGCTCCTGAGAGCGGTTTGTGCCGAAAGAAGCCCGGGACCGGCACTTAGCTTCGGAGAGCAACGTATCTGCGTCTTCTGCGTGTCTTGCCGCTCTACACTCAGCAAAAAGCTTTTCCACCATATCTTGCAAAGAGAAACTCTGCCAGGAAAGTAAACATCCAAAATCTTCTTCTAAAGCTTGCACGGGGGTCTGCAAAGAGTTTGGCAAGAATGAAAGGTAGTTGTCCAAAACTCGTTCTTTTCCAATAGAATAACCATGGAAAAGGCAGGAGAGTGGTAAAGTACTGTTTTCTCTAAGTCTGAAGGCTGCCCACACTGTGCCTGCGTGCTGCAGCTTGCATCTTCGCCTTTGGGAAGCTGCCGCTCGCCGATTCTCCCGGAGGCGAAGAAGCGGCTTCTTCGCACACAGAGCATTGTGGCGAGCGCAGGGAGCTCCTGAGAGCGGTTTGTGCCGAAAGAAGCCCGGGACCGGCACTTAGCTTCGGAGAGCTGCGTATCTGCGTCTTCTGCGTGTCTTGCCGCTCTACACTCAGCAAAAAGCTTTTCCACCATATCTTGCAAGGAGAAACTCTGCCAGGAAAGAAAACATCCAAAATCTTGTTCTAAAGCTTGCAAGGGGGTCTGCAAAGAGTTTGGCAAGAATGAAAGGTAGTTGTCCAAAACTCGTTCTTTTCCAATAGAATAACCATGGAAAAGGCAGGAGAGTGGTAAAGTACTGTTTTCTCTAAGTCTGAAGGCTGCCCACACTGTGCCTGCGTGCTGCAGCTTGCATCTTCGCCTTTGGGAAGCTGCCGCTCGCCGATTCTCCCGGAGGCGAAGAAGCGGCTTCTTCGCACACAGAGCATTGTGGCGAGCGCAGGGAGCTCCTGAGAGCGGTTTGTGCCGAAAGAAGCCCGGGACCGGCACTTAGCTTCGGAGAGCTGCGTATCTGCGTCTTCTGCGTGTCTTGCCGCTCTACACTCAGCAAAAAGCTTTTCCACCATATCTTGCAAGGAGAAACTCTGCCAGGAAAGAAAACATCCAAAATCTTGTTCTAAAGCTTGCAAGGGGGTCTGAAAAGCGTTTGGCAAGAATGAAAGGTAGTTGTCCAAAACTCGTTCTTTTCCAATAGAATAACCATGGAAAAGGCAGGAGAGTGGTAAAGTACTGTTTTCTCTAAGTCTGAAGGCTGCCCACACTGTGCCTGCGTGCTGCAGCTTGCATCTTCGCCTTTGGGAAGCTGCCGCTCGCCGATTCTCCCGGAGGCGAAGAAGCGGCTTCTTCGCACACAGAGCATTGTGGCGAGCGCAGGGAGCTCCTGAGAGCGGTTTGTGCCGAAAGAAGCCCGGGACCGGCACTTAGCTTCGGAGAGCTGCGTATCTGCGTCTTCTGCGTGTCTTGCCGCTCTACACTCAGCCAAAAGCTTTTCCACCATATCTTGCAAGGAGAAACTCTGCCAGGAAAGAAAACATCCAAAATCTTGTTCTAAAGCTTGCACGGGGGTCTGCAAAGAGTTTGGCAAGAATGAAAGGTAGTTGTCCAAAACTCGTTCTTTTCCAATAGAATAACCATGGAAAAGGCAGGAGAGTGGTAAAGTACTGTTTTCTCTAAGTCTGAAGGCTGCCCACACTGTGCCTGTGTGCTGCAGCTTGCATCTTCGCCTTTGGGAAGCTGCCGCTCGCCGATTCTCCCGGAGGCGAAGAAGCGGCTTCTTCGCACACAGAGCATTGTGGCGAGCGCAGGGAGCTCCTGAGAGCGGTTTGTGCCGAAAGAAGCCCGGGACCGGCACTTAGCTTCGGAGAGCTGCGTATCTGCGTCTTCTGCGTGTCTTGCCGCTCTACACTCAGCAAAAAGCTTTTCCACCATATCTTGCAAGGAGAAACTCTGCCAGGAAAGAAAACATCCAAAATCTTGTTCTAAAGCTTGCACGGGGGTCTGCAAAGAGTTTGGCAAGAATGAAAGGTAGTTGTCCAAAACTCGTTCTTTTCCAATAGAATAACCATGGAAAAGGCAGGAGAGTGGTAAAGTACTGTTTTCTCTAAGTTTGAAGGCTGCCCACACTGTGCCTGCGTGCTGCAGCTTGCATCTTCGCCTTTGGGAAGCTGCCGCTCGCCGATTCTCCAGGAGGCGAAGAAGCGGCTTCTTCGCACACAGAGCATTGTGGCGAGCGCAGGGAGCTCCTGAGAGCGGTTTGTGCCGAAAGAAGCCCGGGACCGGCACTTAGCTTCGGAGAGCTGCGTATCTGCGTCTTCTGCGTGTCTTGCCGCTCTACACTCAGCAAAAAGCTTTTCCACCATATCTTGCAAGGAGAAACTCTGCCAGGAAAGAAAACATCCAAAATCTTGTTCTAAAGCTTGCACGGGGGTCTGCAAAGAGTTTGGCAAGAATGAAAGGTAGTTGTCCAAAACTCGTTCTTTTCCAATAGAATAACCATGGAAAAGGCAGGAGAGTGGTAAAGTACTGTTTTCTCTAAGTTTGAAGGCTGCCCACACTGTGCCTGTGTGCTGCAGCTTGCATCTTCGCCTTTGGGAAGCTGCCGCTCGCCGATTCTCCCGGAGGCGAAGAAGCGGCTTCTTCGCACACAGAGCATTGTGGCGAGCGCAGGGAGCTCCTGAGAGCGGTTTGTGCCGAAAGAAGCCCGGGACCGGCACTTAGCTTCGGAGAGCTGCGTATCTGCGTCTTCTGCGTGTCTTGCCGCTCTACACTCAGCAAAAAGCTTTTCCACCATATCTTGCAAAGAGAAACTCTGCCAGAAAAGTAAACATCCAAAATCTTCTTCTAAAGCTTGCACGGGGGTCTGCAAAGAGTTTGGCAAGAATGAAAGGTAGTTGTCCAAAACTCGTTCTTTTCCAATAGAATAACCATGGAAAAGGCAGGAGAGTGGTAAAGTACTGTTTTCTCTAAGTCTGAAGGCTGCCCACACTGTGCCTGTGTGCTGCAGCTTGCATCTTCGCCTTTGGGAAGCTGCCGCTCGCCGATTCTCCCGGAGGCGAAGAAGCGGCTTCTTCGCACACAGAGCATTGTGGCGAGCGCAGGGAGCTCCTGAGAGCGGTTTGTGCCGAAAGAAGCCCGGGACCGGCACTTAGCTTCGGAGAGCTGCGTATCTGCGTCTTCTGCGTGTCTTGCCGCTCTACACTCAGCAAAAAGCTTTTCCACCATATCTTGCAAGGAGAAACTCTGCCAGGAAAGAAAACATCCAAAATCTTCTTCTAAAGCTTGCACGGGGGTCTGCAAAGAGTTTGGCAAGAATGAAAGGTAGTTGTCCAAAACTCGTTCTTTTCCAATAGAATAACCATGGAAAAGGCAGGAGAGTGGTAAAGTACTGTTTTCTCTAAGTCTGAAGGCTGCCCACACTGTGCCTGCGTGCTGCAGCTTGCATCTTCGCCTTTGGGAAGCTGCCGCTCGCCGATTCTCCCGGAGGCGAAGAAGCGGCTTCTTCGCACACAGAGCATTGTGGCGAGCGCAGGGAGCTCCTGAGAGCGGTTTGTGCCGAAAGAAGCCCGGGACAGGCACTTAGCTTCGGAGAGCTGCGTATCTGCGTCTTCTGCGTGTCTTGCCGCTCTACACTCAGCAAAAAGCTTTTCCACCATATCTTGCAAGGAGAAACTCTGCCAGGAAAGAAAACATCCAAAATCTTGTTCTAAAGCTTGCACGGGGGTCTGCAAAGAGTTTGGCAAGAATGAAAGGTATTTGTCCAAAACTCGTTCTTTTCCAATAGAATAACCATGGAAAAGGCAGGAGAGTGGTAAAGTACTGTTTTCTCTAAGTTTGAAGGCTGCCCACACTGTGCCTGTGTGCTGCAGCTTGCATCTTCGCCTTTGGGAAGCTGCCGCTCGCCGATTCTCCAGGAGGCGAAGAAGCGGCTTCTTCGCACACAGAGCATTGTGGCGAGCGCAGGGAGCTCCTGAGAGCGGTTTGTGCCGAAAGAAGCCCGGGACCGGCACTTAGCTTCGGAGAGCTGCGTATCTGCGTCTTCTGCGTGTCTTGCCGCTCTACACTCAGCAAAAAGCTTTTCCACCATATCTTGCAAAGAGAAACTCTGCCAGGAAAGTAAACATCCAAAATCTTCTTCTAAAGCTTGCACGGGGGTCTGCAAAGAGTTTGGCAAGAATGAAAGGTAGTTGTCCAAAACTCGTTCTTTTCCAATAGAATAACCATGGAAAAGGCAGGAGAGTGGTAAAGTACTGTTTTCTCTAAGTCTGAAGGCTGCCCACACTGTGCCTGCGTGCTGCAGCTTGCATCTTCGCCTTTGGGAAGCTGCCGCTCGCCGATTCTCCCGGAGGCGAAGAAGCGGCTTCTTCGCACACAGAGCATTGTGGCGAGCGCAGGGAGCTCCTGAGAGCGGTTTGTGCCGAAAGAAGCCCGGGACCGGCACTTAGCTTCGGAGAGCTGCGTATCTGCGTCTTCTGCGTGTCTTGCCGCTCTACACTCAGCAAAAAGCTTTTCCACCATATCTTGCAAGGAGAAACTCTGCCAGGAAAGAAAACATCCAAAATCTTGTTCTAAAGCTTGCACGGGGGTCTGCAAAGAGTTTGGCAAGAATGAAAGGTAGTTGTCCAAAACTCGTTCTTTTCCAATAGAATAACCATGGAAAAGGCAGGAGAGTGGTAAAGTACTGTTTTCTCTAAGTCTGAAGGCTGCCCACACTGTGCCTGCGTGCTGCAGCTTGCATCTTCGCCTTTGGGAAGCTGCCGCTCGCCGATTCTCCCGGAGGCGAAGAAGCGGCTTCTTCGCACACAGAGCATTGTGGCGAGCGCAGGGAGCTCCTGAGAGCGGTTTGTGCCGAAAGAAGCCCGGGACCGGCACTTAGCTTCGGAGAGCTGCGTATCTGCGTCTTCTGCGTGTCTTGCCGCTCTACACTCAGCAAAAAGCTTTTCCACCATATCTTGCAAGGAGAAACTCTGCCAGGAAAGAAAACATCCAAAATCTTGTTCTAAAGCTTGCAAGGGGGTCTGAAAAGCGTTTGGCAAGAATGAAAGGTAGTTGTCCAAAACTCGTTCTTTTCCAATAGAATAACCATGGAAAAGGCAGGAGAGTGGTAAAGTACTGTTTTCTCTAAGTCTGAAGGCTGCCCACACTGTGCCTGCGTGCTGCAGCTTGCATCTTCGCCTTTGGGAAGCTGCCGCTCGCCGATTCTCCCGGAGGCGAAGAAGCGGCTTCTTCGCACACAGAGCATTGTGGCGAGCGCAGGGAGCTCCTGAGAGCGGTTTGTGCCGAAAGAAGCCCGGGACCGGCACTTAGCTTCGGAGAGCTGCGTATCTGCGTCTTCTGCGTGTCTTGCCGCTCTACACTCAGCAAAAAGCTTTTCCACCATATCTTGCAAGGAGAAACTCTGCCAGGAAAGAAAACATCCAAAATCTTGTTCTAAAGCTTGCACGGGGGTCTGCAAAGAGTTTGGCAAGAATGAAAGGTAGTTGTCCAAAACTCGTTCTTTTCCAATAGAATAACCATGGAAAAGGCAGGAGAGTGGTAAAGTACTGTTTTCTCTAAGTCTGAAGGCTGCCCACACTGTGCCTGTGTGCTGCAGCTTGCATCTTCGCCTTTGGGAAGCTGCCGCTCGCCGATTCTCCCGGAGGCGAAGAAGCGGCTTCTTCGCACACAGAGCATTGTGGCGAGCGCAGGGAGCTCCTGAGAGCGGTTTGTGCCGAAAGAAGCCCGGGACCGGCACTTAGCTTCGGAGAGCTGCGTATCTGCGTCTTCTGCGTGTCTTGCCGCTCTACACTCAGCAAAAAGCTTTTCCACCATATCTTGCAAGGAGAAACTCTGCCAGGAAAGAAAACATCCAAAATCTTGTTCTAAAGCTTGCACGGGGGTCTGCAAAGAGTTTGGCAAGAATGAAAGGTAGTTGTCCAAAACTCGTTCTTTTCCAATAGAATAACCATGGAAAAGGCAGGAGAGTGGTAAAGTACTGTTTTCTCTAAGTTTGAAGGCTGCCCACACTGTGCCTGCGTGCTGCAGCTTGCATCTTCGCCTTTGGGAAGCTGCCGCTCGCCGATTCTCCAGGAGGCGAAGAAGCGGCTTCTTCGCACACAGAGCATTGTGGCGAGCGCAGGGAGCTCCTGAGAGCGGTTTGTGCCGAAAGAAGCCCGGGACCGGCACTTAGCTTCGGAGAGCTGCGTATCTGCGTCTTCTGCGTGTCTTGCCGCTCTACACTCAGCAAAAAGCTTTTCCACCATATCTTGCAAGGAGAAACTCTGCCAGGAAAGAAAACATCCAAAATCTTGTTCTAAAGCTTGCACGGGGGTCTGCAAAGAGTTTGGCAAGAATGAAAGGTAGTTGTCCAAAACTCGTTCTTTTCCAATAGAATAACCATGGAAAAGGCAGGAGAGTGGTAAAGTACTGTTTTCTCTAAGTTTGAAGGCTGCCCACACTGTGCCTGTGTGCTGCAGCTTGCATCTTCGCCTTTGGGAAGCTGCCGCTCGCCGATTCTCCCGGAGGCGAAGAAGCGGCTTCTTCGCACACAGAGCATTGTGGCGAGCGCAGGGAGCTCCTGAGAGCGGTTTGTGCCGAAAGAAGCCCAGGACCGGCACTTAGCTTCGGAGAGCTGCGTATCTGCGTCTTCTGCGTGTCTTGCCGCTCTACACTCAGCAAAAAGCTTTTCCACCATATCTTGCAAAGAGAAACTCTGCCAGAAAAGTAAACATCCAAAATCTTCTTCTAAAGCTTGCACGGGGGTCTGCAAAGAGTTTGGCAAGAATGAAAGGTAGTTGTCCAAAACTCGTTCTTTTCCAATAGAATAACCATGGAAAAGGCAGGAGAGTGGTAAAGTACTGTTTTCTCTAAGTCTGAAGGCTGCCCACACTGTGCCTGTGTGCTGCAGCTTGCATCTTCGCCTTTGGGAAGCTGCCGCTCGCCGATTCTCCCGGAGGCGAAGAAGCGGCTTCTTCGCACACAGAGCATTGTGGCGAGCGCAGGGAGCTCCTGAGAGCGGTTTGTGCCGAAAGAAGCCCGGGACCGGCACTTAGCTTCGGAGAGCTGCGTATCTGCGTCTTCTGCGTGTCTTGCCGCTCTACACTCAGCAAAAAGCTTTTCCACCATATCTTGCAAGGAGAAACTCTGCCAGGAAAGAAAACATCCAAAATCTTCTTCTAAAGCTTGCACGGGGGTCTGCAAAGAGTTTGGCAAGAATGAAAGGTAGTTGTCCAAAACTCGTTCTTTTCCAATAGAATAACCATGGAAAAGGCAGGAGAGTGGTAAAGTACTGTTTTCTCTAAGTCTGAAGGCTGCCCACACTGTGCCTGCGTGCTGCAGCTTGCATCTTCGCCTTTGGGAAGCTGCCGCTCGCCGATTCTCCCGGAGGCGAAGAAGCGGCTTCTTCGCACACAGAGCATTGTGGCGAGCGCAGGGAGCTCCTGAGAGCGGTTTGTGCCGAAAGAAGCCCAGGACAGGCACTTAGCTTCGGAGAGCTGCGTATCTGCGTCTTCTGCGTGTCTTGCCGCTCTACACTCAGCAAAAAGCTTTTCCACCATATCTTGCAAGGAGAAACTCTGCCAGGAAAGAAAACATCCAAAATCTTGTTCTAAAGCTTGCACGGGGGTCTGCAAAGAGTTTGGCAAGAATGAAAGGTAGTTGTCCAAAACTCGTTCTTTTCCAATAGAATAACCATGGAAAAGGCAGGAGAGTGGTAAAGTACTGTTTTCTCGAAGTCTGAAGGCTGCCCACACTGTGCCTGCGTGCTGCAGCTTGCATCTTCGCCTTTGGGAAGCTGCCGCTCGCCGATTCTCCCGGAGGCGAAGAAGCGGCTTCTTCGCACACAGAGCATTGTGGCGAGCGCAGGGAGCTCCTGAGAGCGGTTTGTGCCGAAAGAAGCCCGGCACCGGCACTTAGCTTCGGAGAGCTGCGTATCTGCGTCTTCTGCGTGTCTTGCCGCTCAACACTCAGCAAAAAGCTTTTCCACCATATCTTGCAAAGAGAAACTCTGCCAGGAAAGTAAACATCCAAAATCTTGTTCTAAAGCTTGCACGGGGGTCTGCAAAGAGTTTGGCAAGAATGAAAGGTAGTTGTCCAAAACTCGTTCTTTTCCAATAGAATAACCATGGAAAAGGCAGGAGAGTGGTAAAGTACTGTTTTCTCTAAGTCTGAAGGCTGCCCACACTGTGCCTGCGTGCTGCAGCTTGCATCTTCGCCTTTGGGAAGCTGCCGCTCGCCGATTCTCCCGGAGGCGAAGAAGCGGCTTCTTCACACACAGAGCATTGTGGCGAGCGCAGGGAGCTCCTGAGAGCGGTTTGTGCCGAAAGAAGCCCGGGACCGGCACTTAGCTTCGGAGAGCTGCGTATCTGCGTCTTCTGCGTGTCTTGCCGCTCTACACTCAGCAAAAAGCTTTTCCACCATATCTTGCAAGGAGAAACTCTGCCAGGAAAGAAAACATCCAAAATCTTGTTCTAAAGCTTGCACGGGGGTCTGCAAAGAGTTTGGCAAGAATGAAAGGTAGTTGTCCAAAACTCGTTCTTTTCCAATAGAATAACCATGGAAAAGGCAGGAGAGTGGTAAAGTACTGTTTTCTCTAAGTCTGAAGGCTGCCCACACTGTGCCTGCGTGCTGCAGCTTGCATCTTCGCCTTTGGGAAGCTGCCGCTCGCCGATTCTCCCGGAGGCGAAGAAGCGGCTTCTTCGCACACAGAGCATTGTGGCGAGCGCAGGGAGCTCCTGAGAGCGGTTTGTGCCGAAAGAAGCCCGGGACCGGCACTTAGCTTCGGAGAGCTGCGTATCTGCGTCTTCTGCGTGTCTTGCCGCTCTACACTCAGCAAAAAGCTTTTCCACCATATCTTGCAAGGAGAAACTCTGCCAGGAAAGAAAACATCCAAAATCTTGTTCTAAAGCTTGCACGGGGGTCTGCAAAGCGTTTGGCAAGAATGAAAGGTAGTTGTCCAAAACTCGTTCTTTTCCAATAGAATAACCATGGAAAAGGCAGGAGAGTGGTAAAGTACTGTTTTCTCGAAGTCTGAAGGCTGCCCACACTGTGCCTGTGTGCTGCAGCTTGCATCTTCGCCTTTGGGAAGCTGCCGCTCGCCGATTCTCCCGGAGGCGAAGAAGCGGCTTCTTCGCACACAGAGCATTGTGGCGAGCGCAGGGAGCTCCTGAGAGCGGTTTGTGCCGAAAGAAGCCCGGCACCGGCACTTAGCTTCGGAGAGCTGCGTATCTGCGTCTTCTGCGTGTCTTGCCGCTCTACACTCAGCAAAAAGCTTTTCCACCATATCTTGCAAGGAGAAACTCTGCCAGGAAAGAAAACATCCAAAATCTTGTTCTAAAGCTTGCACGGGGGTCTGCAAAGAGTTTGGCAAGAATGAAAGGTAGTTGTCCAAAACTCGTTCTTTTCCAATAGAATAACCATGGAAAAGGCAGGAGAGTGGTAAAGTACTGTTTTCTCTAAGTCTGAAGGCTGCCCACACTGTGCCTGCGTGCTGCAGCTTGCATCTTCGCCTTTGGGAAGCTGCCGCTCGCCGATTCTCCCGGAGGCGAAGAAGCGGCTTCTTCGCACACAGAGCATTGTGGCGAGCGCAGGGAGCTCCTGAGAGCGGTTTGTGCCGAAAGAAGCCCGGGACCGGCACTTAGCTTCGGAGAGCTGCGTATCTGCGTCTTCTGCGTGTCTTGCCGCTCTACACTCAGCAAAAAGCTTTTCCACCATATCTTGCAAGGAGAAACTCTGCCAGGAAAGAAAACATCCAAAATCTTGTTCTAAAGCTTGCACGGGGGTCTGCAAAGAGTTTGGCAAGAATGAAAGGTAGTTGTCCAAAACTCGTTCTTTTCCAATAGAATAACCATGGAAAAGGCAGGAGAGTGGTAAAGTACTGTTTTCTCTAAGTCTGAAGGCTGCCCACACTGTGCCTGCGTGCTGCAGCTTGCATCTTCGCCTTTGGGAAGCTGCCGCTCGCCGATTCTCCCGGAGGCGAAGAAGCGGCTTCTTCGCACACAGAGCATTGTGGCGAGCGCAGGGAGCTCCTGAGAGCGGTTTGTGCCGAAAGAAGCCCGGGACCGGCACTTAGCTTCGGAGAGCTGCGTATCTGCGTCTTCTGCGTGTCTTGCCGCTCAACACTCAGCAAAAAGCTTTTCCACCATATCTTGCAAAGAGAAACTCTGCCAGGAAAGTAAACATCCAAAATCTTGTTCTAAAGCTTGCACGGGGGTCTGCAAAGAGTTTGGCAAGAATGAAAGGTAGTTGTCCAAAACTCGTTCTTTTCCAATAGAATAACCATGGAAAAGGCAGGAGAGTGGTAAAGTACTGTTTTCTCTAAGTTTGAAGGCTGCCCACACTGTGCCTGCGTGCTGCAGCTTGCATCTTCGCCTTTGGGAAGCTGCCGCTCGCCGATTCTCCAGGAGGCGAAGAAGCGGCTTCTTCGCACACAGAGCATTGTGGCGAGCGCAGGGAGCTCCTGAGAGCGGTTTGTGCCGAAAGAAGCCCGGGACCGGCACTTAGCTTCGGAGAGCTGCGTATCTGCGTCTTCTGCGTGTCTTGCCGCTCTACACTCAGCAAAAAGCTTTTCCACCATATCTTGCAAGGAGAAACTCTGCCAGGAAAGAAAACATCCAAAATCTTCTTCTAAAGCTTGCACGGGGGTCTGCAAAGAGTTTGGCAAGAATGAAAGGTAGTTGTCCAAAACTCGTTCTTTTCCAATAGAATAACCATGGAAAAGGCAGGAGAGTGGTAAAGTACTGTTTTCTCTAAGTTTGAAGGCTGCCCACACTGTGCCTGTGTGCTGCAGCTTGCATCTTCGCCTTTGGGAAGCTGCCGCTCGCCGATTCTCCCGGAGGCGAAGAAGCGGCTTCTTCGCACACAGAGCATTGTGGCGAGCGCAGGGAGCTCCTGAGAGCGGTTTGTGCCGAAAGAAGCCCGGGACCGGCACTTAGCTTCGGAGAGCTGCGTATCTGCGTCTTCTGCGTGTCTTGCCGCTCTACACTCAGCAAAAAGCTTTTCCACCATATCTTGCAAGGAGAAACTCTGCCAGGAAAGAAAACATCCAAAATCTTCTTCTAAAGCTTGCACGGGGGTCTGCAAAGAGTTTGGCAAGAATGAAAGGTAGTTGTCCAAAACTCGTTCTTTTCCAATAGAATAACCATGGAAAAGGCAGGAGAGTGGTAAAGTACTGTTTTCTCTAAGTCTGAAGGCTGCCCACACTGTGCCTGCGTGCTGCAGCTTGCATCTTCGCCTTTGGGAAGCTGCCGCTCGCCGATTCTCCCGGAGGCGAAGAAGCGGCTTCTTCGCACACAGAGCATTGTGGCGAGCGCAGGGAGCTCCTGAGAGCGGTTTGTGCCGAAAGAAGCCCGGGACCGGCACTTAGCTTCGGAGAGCTGCGTATCTGCGTCTTCTGCGTGTCTTGCCGCTCTACACTCAGCAAAAAGCTTTTCCACCATATCTTGCAAGGAGAAACTCTGCCAGGAAAGAAAACATCCAAAATCTTGTTCTAAAGCTTGCACGGGGGTCTGCAAAGAGTTTGGCAAGAATGAAAGGTAGTTGTCCAAAACTCGTTCTTTTCCAATAGAATAACCATGGAAAAGGCAGGAGAGTGGTAAAGTACTGTTTTCTCGAAGTCTGAAGGCTGCCCACACTGTGCCTGCGTGCTGCAGCTTGCATCTTCGCCTTTGGGAAGCTGCCGCTCGCCGATTCTCCCGGAGGCGAAGAAGCGGCTTCTTCGCACACAGAGCATTGTGGCGAGCGCAGGGAGCTCCTGAGAGCGGTTTGTGCCGAAAGAAGCCCGGGACCGGCACTTAGCTTCGGAGAGCTGCGTATCTGCGTCTTCTGCGTGTCTTGCCGCTCAACACTCAGCAAAAAGCTTTTCCACCATATCTTGCAAAGAGAAACTCTGCCAGGAAAGTAAACATCCAAAATCTTGTTCTAAAGCTTGCACGGGGGTCTGCAAAGAGTTTGGCAAGAATGAAAGGTAGTTGTCCAAAACTCGTTCTTTTCCAATAGAATAACCATGGAAAAGGCAGGAGAGTGGTAAAGTACTGTTTTCTCTAAGTCTGAAGGCTGCCCACACTGTGCCTGCGTGCTGCAGCTTGCATCTTCGCCTTTGGGAAGCTGCCGCTCGCCGATTCTCCCGGAGGCGAAGAAGCGGCTTCTTCACACACAGAGCATTGTGGCGAGCGCAGGGAGCTCCTGAGAGCGGTTTGTGCCGAAAGAAGCCCGGGACCGGCACTTAGCTTCGGAGAGCTGCGTATCTGCGTCTTCTGCGTGTCTTGCCGCTCTACACTCAGCAAAAAGCTTTTCCACCATATCTTGCAAGGAGAAACTCTGCCAGGAAAGAAAACATCCAAAATCTTGTTCTAAAGCTTGCACGGGGGTCTGCAAAGCGTTTGGAAGAATGAAAGGTAGTTGTCCAAAACTCGTTCTTTTCCAATAGAATAACCATGGAAAAGGCAGGAGAGTGGTAAAGTACTGTTTTCTCGAAGTCTGAAGGCTGCCCACACTGTGCCTGTGTGCTGCAGCTTGCATCTTCGCCTTTGGGAAGCTGCCGCTCGCCGATTCTCCCGGAGGCGAAGAAGCGGCTTCTTCGCACACAGAGCATTGTGGCGAGCGCAGGGAGCTCCTGAGAGCGGTTTGTGCCGAAAGAAGCCCGGGACCGGCACTTAGCTTCGGAGAGCTGCGTATCTGCGTCTTCTGCGTGTCTTGCCGCTCTACACTCAGCAAAAAGCTTTTCCACCATATCTTGCAAGGAGAAACTCTGCCAGGAAAGAAAACATCCAAAATCTTGTTCTAAAGCTTGCACGGGGGTCTGCAAAGAGTTTGGCAAGAATGAAAGGTAGTTGTCCAAAACTCGTTCTTTTCCAATAGAATAACCATGGAAAAGGCAGGAGAGTGGTAAAGTACTGTTTTCTCTAAGTCTGAAGGCTGCCCACACTGTGCCTGCGTGCTGCAGCTTGCATCTTCGCCTTTGGGAAGCTGCCGCTCGCCGATTCTCCCGGAGGCGAAGAAGCGGCTTCTTCGCACACAGAGCATTGTGGCGAGCGCAGGGAGCTCCTGAGAGCGGTTTGTGCCGAAAGAAGCCCGGGACCGGCACTTAGCTTCGGAGAGCTGCGTATCTGCGTCTTCTGCGTGTCTTGCCGCTCTACACTCAGCAAAAAGCTTTTCCACCATATCTTGCAAGGAGAAACTCTGCCAGGAAAGAAAACATCCAAAATCTTGTTCTAAAGCTTGCACGGGGGTCTGCAAAGAGTTTGGCAAGAATGAAAGGTAGTTGTCCAAAACTCGTTCTTTTCCAATAGAATAACCATGGAAAAGGCAGGAGAGTGGTAAAGTACTGTTTTCTCTAAGTCTGAAGGCTGCCCACACTGTGCCTGCGTGCTGCAGCTTGCATCTTCGCCTTTGGGAAGCTGCCGCTCGCCGATTCTCCCGGAGGCGAAGAAGCGGCTTCTTCGCACACAGAGCATTGTGGCGAGCGCAGGGAGCTCCTGAGAGCGGTTTGTGCCGAAAGAAGCCCGGGACCGGCACTTAGCTTCGGAGAGCTGCGTATCTGCGTCTTCTGCGTGTCTTGCCGCTCTACACTCAGCAAAAAGCTTTTCCACCATATCTTGCAAGGAGAAACTCTGCCAGGAAAGAAAACATCCAAAATCTTGTTCTAAAGCTTGCACGGGGGTCTGCAAAGAGTTTGGCAAGAATGAAAGGTAGTTGTCCAAAACTCGTTCTTTTCCAATAGAATAACCATGGAAAAGGCAGGAGAGTGGTAAAGTACTGTTTTCTCGAAGTCTGAAGGCTGCCCACACTGTGCCTGTGTGCTGCAGCTTGCATCTTCGCCTTTGGGAAGCTGCCGCTCGCCGATTCTCCCGGAGGCGAAGAAGCGGCTTCTTCGCACACAGAGCATTGTGGCGAGCGCAGGGAGCTCCTGAGAGCGGTTTGTGCCGAAAGAAGCCCGGGACCGGCACTTAGCTTCGGAGAGCTGCGTATCTGCGTCTTCTGCGTGTCTTGCCGCTCTACACTCAGCAAAAAGCTTTTCCACCATATCTTGCAAGGAGAAACTCTGCCAGGAAAGAAAACATCCAAAATCTTGTTCTAAAGCTTGCACGGGGGTCTGCAAAGAGTTTGGCAAGAATGAAAGGTAGTTGTCCAAAACTCGTTCTTTTCCAATAGAATAACCATGGAAAAGGCAGGAGAGTGGTAAAGTACTGTTTTCTCTAAGTCTGAAGGCTGCCCACACTGTGCCTGCGTGCTGCAGCTTGCATCTTCGCCTTTGGGAAGCTGCCGCTCGCCGATTCTCCCGGAGGCGAAGAAGCGGCTTCTTCGCACACAGAGCATTGTGGCGAGCGCAGGGAGCTCCTGAGAGCGGTTTGTGCCGAAAGAAGCCCGGGACCGGCACTTAGCTTCGGAGAGCTGCGTATCTGCGTCTTCTGCGTGTCTTGCCGCTCTACACTCAGCAAAAAGCTTTTCCACCATATCTTGCAAGGAGAAACTCTGCCAGGAAAGAAAACATCCAAAATCTTCTTCTAAAGCTTGCACGGGGGTCTGCAAAGAGTTTGGCAAGAATGAAAGGTAGTTGTCCAAAACTCGTTCTTTTCCAATAGAATAACCATGGAAAAGGCAGGAGAGTGGTAAAGTACTGTTTTCTCTAAGTCTGAAGGCTGCCCACACTGTGCCTGTGTGCTGCAGCTTGCATCTTCGCCTTTGGGAAGCTGCCGCTCGCCGATTCTCCCGGAGGCGAAGAAGCGGCTTCTTCGCACACAGAGCATTGTGGCGAGCGCAGGGAGCTCCTGAGAGCGGTTTGTGCCGAAAGAAGCCCGGGACCGGCACTTAGCTTCGGAGAGCTGCGTATCTGCGTCTTCTGCGTGTCTTGCCGCTCTACACTCAGCAAAAAGCTTTTCCACCATATCTTGCAAGGAGAAACTCTGCCAGGAAAGAAAACATCCAAAATCTTCTTCTAAAGCTTGCACGGGGGTCTGCAAAGAGTTTGGCAAGAATGAAAGGTAGTTGTCCAAAACTCGTTCTTTTCCAATAGAATAACCATGGAAAAGGCAGGAGAGTGGTAAAGTACTGTTTTCTCTAAGTCTGAAGGCTGCCCACACTGTGCCTGTGTGCTGCAGCTTGCATCTTCGCCTTTGGGAAGCTGCCGCTCGCCGATTCTCCCGGAGGCGAAGAAGCGGCTTCTTCGCACACAGAGCATTGTGGCGAGCGCAGGGAGCTCCTGAGAGCGGTTTGTGCCGAAAGAAGCCCGGGACCGGCACTTAGCTTCGGAGAGCTGCGTATCTGCGTCTTCTGCGTGTCTTGCCGCTCTACACTCAGCAAAAAGCTTTTCCACCATATCTTGCAAGGAGAAACTCTGCCAGGAAAGAAAACATCCAAAATCTTCTTCTAAAGCTTGCACGGGGGTCTGCAAAGAGTTTGGCAAGAATGAAAGGTAGTTGTCCAAAACTCGTTCTTTTCCAATAGAATAACCATGGAAAAGGCAGGAGAGTGGTAAAGTACTGTTTTCTCTAAGTCTGAAGGCTGCCCACACTGTGCCTGTGTGCTGCAGCTTGCATCTTCGCCTTTGGGAAGCTGCCGCTCGCCGATTCTCCCGGAGGCGAAGAAGCGGCTTCTTCGCACACAGAGCATTGTGGCGAGCGCAGGGAGCTCCTGAGAGCGGTTTGTGCCGAAAGAAGCCCGGGACCGGCACTTAGCTTCGGAGAGCTGCGTATCTGCGTCTTCTGCGTGTCTTGCCGCTCTACACTCAGCAAAAAGCTTTTCCACCATATCTTGCAAGGAGAAACTCTGCCAGGAAAGAAAACATCCAAAATCTTGTTCTAAAGCTTGCACGGGGGTCTGCAAAGAGTTTGGCAAGAATGAAAGGTAGTTGTCCAAAACTCGTTCTTTTCCAATAGAATAACCATGGAAAAGGCAGGAGAGTGGTAAAGTACTGTTTTCTCTAAGTCTGAAGGCTGCCCACACTGTGCCTGTGTGCTGCAGCTTGCATCTTCGCCTTTGGGAAGCTGCCGCTCGCCGATTCTCCCGGAGGCGAAGAAGCGGCTTCTTCGCACACAGAGCATTGTGGCGAGCGCAGGGAGCTCCTGAGAGCGGTTTGTGCCGAAAGAAGCCCGGGACCGGCACTTAGCTTCGGAGAGCTGCGTATCTGCGTCTTCTGCGTGTCTTGCCGCTCTACACTCAGCAAAAAGCTTTTCCACCATATCTTGCAAGGAGAAACTCTGCCAGGAAAGAAAACATCCAAAATCTTGTTCTAAAGCTTGCACGGGGGTCTGCAAAGAGTTTGGCAAGAATGAAAGGTAGTTGTCCAAAACTCGTTCTTTTCCAATAGAATAACCATGGAAAAGGCAGGAGAGTGGTAAAGTACTGTTTTCTCTAAGTCTGAAGGCTGCCCACACTGTGCCTGCGTGCTGCAGCTTGCATCTTCGCCTTTGGGAAGCTGCCGCTCGCCGATTCTCCCGGAGGCGAAGAAGCGGCTTCTTCGCACACAGAGCATTGTGGCGAGCGCAGGGAGCTCCTGAGAGCGGTTTGTGCCGAAAGAAGCCCGGGACCGGCACTTAGCTTCGGAGAGCTGCGTATCTGCGTCTTCTGCGTGTCTTGCCGCTCTACACTCAGCAAAAAGCTTTTCCACCATATCTTGCAAGGAGAAACTCTGCCAGGAAAGAAAACATCCAAAATCTTCTTCTAAAGCTTGCACGGGGGTCTGCAAAGAGTTTGGCAAGAATGAAAGGTAGTTGTCCAAAACTCGTTCTTTTCCAATAGAATAACCATGGAAAAGGCAGGAGAGTGGTAAAGTACTGTTTTCTCTAAGTCTGAAGGCTGCCCACACTGTGCCTGTGTGCTGCAGCTTGCATCTTCGCCTTTGGGAAGCTGCCGCTCGCCGATTCTCCCGGAGGCGAAGAAGCGGCTTCTTCGCACACAGAGCATTGTGGCGAGCGCAGGGAGCTCCTGAGAGCGGTTTGTGCCGAAAGAAGCCCGGGACCGGCACTTAGCTTCGGAGAGCTGCG
Source organism: Molothrus aeneus (assembly GCF_037042795.1). Lineage (NCBI taxonomy): Eukaryota > Metazoa > Chordata > Aves > Passeriformes > Icteridae > Molothrus > Molothrus aeneus. Next base: position 167,975 of record NW_027098840.1, read on the forward strand.
TATCTGCGTCTTCTGCGTGTCTTGCCGCTCTACACTCAGCAAAAAGCTTTTCCACCATATCTTGCAAGGAGAAACTCTGCCAGGAAAGAAAACATCCAAAATCTTCTTCTAAAGCTTGCACGGGGGTCTGCAAAGAGTTTGGCAAGAATGAAAGGTAGTTGTCCAAAACTCGTTCTTTTCCAATAGAATAACCATGGAAAAGGCAGGAGAGTGGTAAAGTACTGTTTTCTCTAAGTCTGAAGGCTGCCCACACTGTGCCTGTGTGCTGCAGCTTGCATCTTCGCCTTTGGGAAGCTGCCGCTCGCCGATTCTCCCGGAGGCGAAGAAGCGGCTTCTTCGCACACAGAGCATTGTGGCGAGCGCAGGGAGCTCCTGAGAGCGGTTTGTGCCGAAAGAAGCCCGGGACCGGCACTTAGCTTCGGAGAGCTGCGTATCTGCGTCTTCTGCGTGTCTTGCCGCTCTACACTCAGCAAAAAGCTTTTCCACCATATCTTGCAAGGAGAAACTCTGCCAGGAAAGAAAACATCCAAAATCTTCTTCTAAAGCTTGCACGGGGGTCTGCAAAGAGTTTGGCAAGAATGAAAGGTAGTTGTCCAAAACTCGTTCTTTTCCAATAGAATAACCATGGAAAAGGCAGGAGAGTGGTAAAGTACTGTTTTCTCTAAGTCTGAAGGCTGCCCACACTGTGCCTGTGTGCTGCAGCTTGCATCTTCGCCTTTGGGAAGCTGCCGCTCGCCGATTCTCCCGGAGGCGAAGAAGCGGCTTCTTCGCACACAGAGCATTGTGGCGAGCGCAGGGAGCTCCTGAGAGCGGTTTGTGCCGAAAGAAGCCCGGGACCGGCACTTAGCTTCGGAGAGCTGCGTATCTGCGTCTTCTGCGTGTCTTGCCGCTCTACACTCAGCAAAAAGCTTTTCCACCATATCTTGCAAGGAGAAACTCTGCCAGGAAAGAAAACATCCAAAATCTTGTTCTAAAGCTTGCACGGGGGTCTGCAAAGAGTTTGGCAAGAATGAAAGGTAGTTGTCCAAAACTCGTTCTTTTCCAATAGAATAACCATGGAAAAGGCAGGAGAGTGGTAAAGTACTGTTTTCTCTAAGTCTGAAGGCTGCCCACACTGTGCCTGTGTGCTGCAGCTTGCATCTTCGCCTTTGGGAAGCTGCCGCTCGCCGATTCTCCCGGAGGCGAAGAAGCGGCTTCTTCGCACACAGAGCATTGTGGCGAGCGCAGGGAGCTCCTGAGAGCGGTTTGTGCCGAAAGAAGCCCGGGACCGGCACTTAGCTTCGGAGAGCTGCGTATCTGCGTCTTCTGCGTGTCTTGCCGCTCTACACTCAGCAAAAAGCTTTTCCACCATATCTTGCAAGGAGAAACTCTGCCAGGAAAGAAAACATCCAAAATCTTGTTCTAAAGCTTGCACGGGGGTCTGCAAAGAGTTTGGCAAGAATGAAAGGTAGTTGTCCAAAACTCGTTCTTTTCCAATAGAATAACCATGGAAAAGGCAGGAGAGTGGTAAAGTACTGTTTTCTCTAAGTCTGAAGGCTGCCCACACTGTGCCTGTGTGCTGCAGCTTGCATCTTCGCCTTTGGGAAGCTGCCGCTCGCCGATTCTCCAGGAGGCGAAGAAGCGGCTTCTTCGCACACAGAGCATTGTGGCGAGCGCAGGGAGCTCCTGAGAGCGGTTTGTGCCGAAAGAAGCCCGGGACCGGCACTTAGCTTCGGAGAGCTGCGTATCTGCGTCTTCTGCGTGTCTTGCCGCTCTACACTCAGCAAAAAGCTTTTCCACCATATCTTGCAAGGAGAAACTCTGCCAGGAAAGAAAACATCCAAAATCTTGTTCTAAAGCTTGCACGGGGGTCTGCAAAGAGTTTGGCAAGAATGAAAGGTAGTTGTCCAAAACTCGTTCTTTTCCAATAGAATAACCATGGAAAAGGCAGGAGAGTGGTAAAGTACTGTTTTCTCGAAGTCTGAAGGCTGCCCACACTGTGCCTGCGTGCTGCAGCTTGCATCTTCGCCTTTGGGAAGCTGCCGCTCGCCGATTCTCCCGGAGGCGAAGAAGCGGCTTCTTCACACACAGAGCATTGTGGCGAGCGCAGGGAGCTCCTGAGAGCGGTTTGTGCCGAAAGAAGCCCGGGACCGGCACTTAGCTTCGGAGAGCTGCGTATCTGCGTCTTCTGCGTGTCTTGCCGCTCTACACTCAGCAAAAAGCTTTTCCACCATATCTTGCAAGGAGAAACTCTGCCAGGAAAGAAAACATCCAAAATCTTCTTCTAAAGCTTGCACGGGGGTCTGCAAAGAGTTTGGCAAGAATGAAAGGTAGTTGTCCAAAACTCGTTCTTTTCCAATAGAATAACCATGGAAAAGGCAGGAGAGTGGTAAAGTACTGTTTTCTCTAAGTCTGAAGGCTGCCCACACTGTGCCTGTGTGCTGCAGCTTGCATCTTCGCCTTTGGGAAGCTGCCGCTCGCCGATTCTCCCGGAGGCGAAGAAGCGGCTTCTTCGCACACAGAGCATTGTGGCGAGCGCAGGGAGCTCCTGAGAGCGGTTTGTGCCGAAAGAAGCCCGGGACCGGCACTTAGCTTCGGAGAGCTGCGTATCTGCGTCTTCTGCGTGTCTTGCCGCTCTACACTCAGCAAAAAGCTTTTCCACCATATCTTGCAAGGAGAAACTCTGCCAGGAAAGAAAACATCCAAAATCTTGTTCTAAAGCTTGCACGGGGGTCTGCAAAGAGTTTGGCAAGAATGAAAGGTAGTTGTCCAAAACTCGTTCTTTTCCAATAGAATAACCATGGAAAAGGCAGGAGAGTGGTAAAGTACTGTTTTCTCTAAGTCTGAAGGCTGCCCACACTGTGCCTGCGTGCTGCAGCTTGCATCTTCGCCTTTGGGAAGCTGCCGCTCGCTGATTCTCCCGGAGGCGAAGAAGCGGCTTCTTCGCACACAGAGCATTGTGGCGAGCGCAGGGAGCTCCTGAGAGCGGTTTGTGCCGAAAGAAGCCCGGGACCGGCACTTAGCTTCGGAGAGCTGCGTATCTGCGTCTTCTGCGTGTCTTGCCGCTCTACACTCAGTAAAAAGCTTTTCCACCATATCTTGCAAGGAGAAACTCTGCCAGGAAAGAAAACATCCAAAATCTTGTTCTAAAGCTTGCACGGGGGTCTGCAAAGAGTTTGGCAAGAATGAAAGGTAGTTGTCCAAAACTCGTTCTTTTCCAATAGAATAACCATGGAAAAGGCAGGAGAGTGGTAAAGTACTGTTTTCTCTAAGTTTGAAGGCTGCCCACACTGTGCCTGCGTGCTGCAGCTTGCATCTTCGCCTTTGGGAAGCTGCCGCTCGCCGATTCTCCCGGAGGCGAAGAAGCGGCTTCTTCGCACACAGAGCATTGTGGCGAGCGCAGGGAGCTCCTGAGAGCGGTTTGTGCCGAAAGAAGCCCGGGACCGGCACTTAGCTTCGGAGAGCTGCGTATCTGCGTCTTCTGCGTGTCTTGCCGCTCTACACTCAGCAAAAAGCTTTTCCACCATATCTTGCAAGGAGAAACTCTGCCAGGAAAGAAAACATCCAAAATCTTGTTCTAAAGCTTGCACGGGGGTCTGCAAAGAGTTTGGCAAGAATGAAAGGTATTTGTCCAAAACTCGTTCTTTTCCAATAGAATAACCATGGAAAAGGCAGGAGAGTGGTAAAGTACTGTTTTCTCTAAGTTTGAAGGCTGCCCACACTGTGCCTGTGTGCTGCAGCTTGCATCTTCGCCTTTGGGAAGCTGCCGCTCGCCGATTCTCCAGGAGGCGAAGAAGCGGCTTCTTCGCACACAGAGCATTGTGGCGAGCGCAGGGAGCTCCTGAGAGCGGTTTGTGCCGAAAGAAGCCCGGGACCGGCACTTAGCTTCGGAGAGCTGCGTATCTGCGTCTTCTGCGTGTCTTGCCGCTCTACACTCAGCAAAAAGCTTTTCCACCATATCTTGCAAAGAGAAACTCTGCCAGGAAAGTAAACATCCAAAATCTTCTTCTAAAGCTTGCACGGGGGTCTGCAAAGAGTTTGGCAAGAATGAAAGGTAGTTGTCCAAAACTCGTTCTTTTCCAATAGAATAACCATGGAAAAGGCAGGAGAGTGGTAAAGTACTGTTTTCTCTAAGTCTGAAGGCTGCCCACACTGTGCCTGCGTGCTGCAGCTTGCATCTTCGCCTTTGGGAAGCTGCCGCTCGCCGATTCTCCCGGAGGCGAAGAAGCGGCTTCTTCGCACACAGAGCATTGTGGCGAGCGCAGGGAGCTCCTGAGAGCGGTTTGTGCCGAAAGAAGCCCGGCACCGGCACTTAGCTTCGGAGAGCTGCGTATCTGCGTCTTCTGCGTGTCTTGCCGCTCTACACTCAGTAAAAAGCTTTTCCACCATATCTTGCAAGGAGAAACTCTGCCAGGAAAGAAAACATCCAAAATCTTGTTCTAAAGCTTGCACGGGGGTCTGCAAAGAGTTTGGCAAGAATGAAAGGTAGTTGTCCAAAACTCGTTCTTTTCCAATAGAATAACCATGGAAAAGGCAGGAGAGTGGTAAAGTACTGTTTTCTCTAAGTCTGAAGGCTGCCCACACTGTGCCTGCGTGCTGCAGCTTGCATCTTCGCCTTTGGGAAGCTGCCGCTCGCCGATTCTCCCGGAGGCGAAGAAGCGGCTTCTTCGCACACAGAGCATTGTGGCGAGCGCAGGGAGCTCCTGAGAGCGGTTTGTGCCGAAAGAAGCCCGGGACCGGCACTTAGCTTCGGAGAGCTGCGTATCTGCGTCTTCTGCGTGTCTTGCCGCTCTACACTCAGCAAAAAGCTTTTCCACCATATCTTGCAAGGAGAAACTCTGCCAGGAAAGAAAACATCCAAAATCTTGTTCTAAAGCTTGCACGGGGGTCTGCAAAGAGTTTGGCAAGAATGAAAGGTAGTTGTCCAAAACTCGTTCTTTTCCAATAGAATAACCATGGAAAAGGCAGGAGAGTGGTAAAGTACTGTTTTCTCGAAGTCTGAAGGCTGCCCACACTGTGCCTGTGTGCTGCAGCTTGCATCTTCGCCTTTGGGAAGCTGCCGCTCGCCGATTCTCCCGGAGGCGAAGAAGCGGCTTCTTCGCACACAGAGCATTGTGGCGAGCGCAGGGAGCTCCTGAGAGCGGTTTGTGCCGAAAGAAGCCCGGGACCGGCACTTAGCTTCGGAGAGCTGCGTATCTGCGTCTTCTGCGTGTCTTGCCGCTCTACACTCAGCAAAAAGCTTTTCCACCATATCTTGCAAGGAGAAACTCTGCCAGGAAAGAAAACATCCAAAATCTTCTTCTAAAGCTTGCACGGGGGTCTGCAAAGAGTTTGGCAAGAATGAAAGGTAGTTGTCCAAAACTCGTTCTTTTCCAATAGAATAACCATGGAAAAGGCAGGAGAGTGGTAAAGTACTGTTTTCTCTAAGTCTGAAGGCTGCCCACACTGTGCCTGCGTGCTGCAGCTTGCATCTTCGCCTTTGGGAAGCTGCCGCTCGCCGATTCTCCCGGAGGCGAAGAAGCGGCTTCTTCGCACACAGAGCATTGTGGCGAGCGCAGGGAGCTCCTGAGAGCGGTTTGTGCCGAAAGAAGCCCGGGACCGGCACTTAGCTTCGGAGAGCTGCGTATCTGCGTCTTCTGCGTGTCTTGCCGCTCTACACTCAGCAAAAAGCTTTTCCACCATATCTTGCAAGGAGAAACTCTGCCAGGAAAGTAAACATCCAAAATCTTGTTCTAAAGCTTGCACGGGGGTCTGCAAAGAGTTTGGCAAGAATGAAAGGTAGTTGTCCAAAACTCGTTCTTTTCCAATAGAATAACCATGGAAAAGGCAGGAGAGTGGTAAAGTACTGTTTTCTCTAAGTCTGAAGGCTGCCCACACTGTGCCTGCGTGCTGCAGCTTGCATCTTCGCCTTTGGGAAGCTGCCGCTCGCCGATTCTCCCGGAGGCGAAGAAGCGGCTTCTTCGCACACAGAGCATTGTGGCGAGCGCAGGGAGCTCCTGAGAGCGGTTTGTGCCGAAAGAAGCCCGGCACCGGCACTTAGCTTCGGAGAGCTGCGTATCTGCGTCTTCTGCGTGTCTTGCCGCTCTACACTCAGTAAAAAGCTTTTCCACCATATCTTGCAAGGAGAAACTCTGCCAGGAAAGAAAACATCCAAAATCTTGTTCTAAAGCTTGCACGGGGGTCTGCAAAGAGTTTGGCAAGAATGAAAGGTAGTTGTCCAAAACTCGTTCTTTTCCAATAGAATAACCATGGAAAAGGCAGGAGAGTGGTAAAGTACTGTTTTCTCTAAGTCTGAAGGCTGCCCACACTGTGCCTGCGTGCTGCAGCTTGCATCTTCGCCTTTGGGAAGCTGCCGCTCGCCGATTCTCCCGGAGGCGAAGAAGCGGCTTCTTCGCACACAGAGCATTGTGGCGAGCGCAGGGAGCTCCTGAGAGCGGTTTGTGCCGAAAGAAGCCCGGCACCGGCACTTAGCTTCGGAGAGCTGCGTATCTGCGTCTTCTGCGTGTCTTGCCGCTCTACACTCAGCAAAAAGCTTTTCCACCATATCTTGCAAGGAGAAACTCTGCCAGGAAAGAAAACATCCAAAATCTTCTTCTAAAGCTTGCACGGGGGTCTGCAAAGAGTTTGGCAAGAATGAAAGGTAGTTGTCCAAAACTCGTTCTTTTCCAATAGAATAACCATGGAAAAGGCAGGAGAGTGGTAAAGTACTGTTTTCTCGAAGTCTGAAGGCTGCCCACACTGTGCCTGTGTGCTGCAGCTTGCATCTTCGCCTTTGGGAAGCTGCCGCTCGCCGATTCTCCCGGAGGCGAAGAAGCGGCTTCTTCGCACACAGAGCATTGTGGCGAGCGCAGGGAGCTCCTGAGAGCGGTTTGTGCCGAAAGAAGCCCGGGACCGGCACTTAGCTTCGGAGAGCTGCGTATCTGCGTCTTCTGCGTGTCTTGCCGCTCTACACTCAGCAAAAAGCTTTTCCACCATATCTTGCAAGGAGAAACTCTGCCAGGAAAGAAAACATCCAAAATCTTCTTCTAAAGCTTGCACGGGGGTCTGCAAAGAGTTTGGCAAGAATGAAAGGTAGTTGTCCAAAACTCGTTCTTTTCCAATAGAATAACCATGGAAAAGGCAGGAGAGTGGTAAAGTACTGTTTTCTCTAAGTCTGAAGGCTGCCCACACTGTGCCTGCGTGCTGCAGCTTGCATCTTCGCCTTTGGGAAGCTGCCGCTCGCCGATTCTCCCGGAGGCGAAGAAGCGGCTTCTTCGCACACAGAGCATTGTGGCGAGCGCAGGGAGCTCCTGAGAGCGGTTTGTGCCGAAAGAAGCCCGGGACCGGCACTTAGCTTCGGAGAGCTGCGTATCTGCGTCTTCTGCGTGTCTTGCCGCTCTACACTCAGCAAAAAGCTTTTCCACCATATCTTGCAAGGAGAAACTCTGCCAGGAAAGTAAACATCCAAAATCTTGTTCTAAAGCTTGCACGGGGGTCTGCAAAGAGTTTGGCAAGAATGAAAGGTAGTTGTCCAAAACTCGTTCTTTTCCAATAGAATAACCATGGAAAAGGCAGGAGAGTGGTAAAGTACTGTTTTCTCTAAGTCTGAAGGCTGCCCACACTGTGCCTGCGTGCTGCAGCTTGCATCTTCGCCTTTGGGAAGCTGCCGCTCGCCGATTCTCCCGGAGGCGAAGAAGCGGCTTCTTCGCACACAGAGCATTGTGGCGAGCGCAGGGAGCTCCTGAGAGCGGTTTGTGCCGAAAGAAGCCCGGCACCGGCACTTAGCTTCGGAGAGCTGCGTATCTGCGTCTTCTGCGTGTCTTGCCGCTCTACACTCAGTAAAAAGCTTTTCCACCATATCTTGCAAGGAGAAACTCTGCCAGGAAAGAAAACATCCAAAATCTTGTTCTAAAGCTTGCACGGGGGTCTGCAAAGAGTTTGGCAAGAATGAAAGGTAGTTGTCCAAAACTCGTTCTTTTCCAATAGAATAACCATGGAAAAGGCAGGAGAGTGGTAAAGTACTGTTTTCTCTAAGTCTGAAGGCTGCCCACACTGTGCCTGCGTGCTGCAGCTTGCATCTTCGCCTTTGGGAAGCTGCCGCTCGCCGATTCTCCCGGAGGCGAAGAAGCGGCTTCTTCGCACACAGAGCATTGTGGCGAGCGCAGGGAGCTCCTGAGAGCGGTTTGTGCCGAAAGAAGCCCGGCACCGGCACTTAGCTTCGGAGAGCTGCGTATCTGCGTCTTCTGCGTGTCTTGCCGCTCTACACTCAGCAAAAAGCTTTTCCACCATATCTTGCAAGGAGAAACTCTGCCAGGAAAGAAAACATCCAAAATCTTCTTCTAAAGCTTGCACGGGGGTCTGCAAAGAGTTTGGCAAGAATGAAAGGTAGTTGTCCAAAACTCGTTCTTTTCCAATAGAATAACCATGGAAAAGGCAGGAGAGTGGTAAAGTACTGTTTTCTCGAAGTCTGAAGGCTGCCCACACTGTGCCTGTGTGCTGCAGCTTGCATCTTCGCCTTTGGGAAGCTGCCGCTCGCCGATTCTCCCGGAGGCGAAGAAGCGGCTTCTTCGCACACAGAGCATTGTGGCGAGCGCAGGGAGCTCCTGAGAGCGGTTTGTGCCGAAAGAAGCCCGGGACCGGCACTTAGCTTCGGAGAGCTGCGTATCTGCGTCTTCTGCGTGTCTTGCCGCTCTACACTCAGCAAAAAGCTTTTCCACCATATCTTGCAAGGAGAAACTCTGCCAGGAAAGAAAACATCCAAAATCTTCTTCTAAAGCTTGCACGGGGGTCTGCAAAGAGTTTGGCAAGAATGAAAGGTAGTTGTCCAAAACTCGTTCTTTTCCAATAGAATAACCATGGAAAAGGCAGGAGAGTGGTAAAGTACTGTTTTCTCGAAGTCTGAAGGCTGCCCACACTGTGCCTGCGTGCTGCAGCTTGCATCTTCGCCTTTGGGAAGCTGCCGCTCGCCGATTCTCCCGGAGGCGAAGAAGCGGCTTCTTCGCACACAGAGCATTGTGGCGAGCGCAGGGAGCTCCTGAGAGCGGTTTGTGCCGAAAGAAGCCCGGGACCGGCACTTAGCTTCGGAGAGCTGCGTATCTGCGTCTTCTGCGTGTCTTGCCGCTCTACACTCAGCAAAAAGCTTTTCCACCATATCTTGCAAGGAGAAACTCTGCCAGGAAAGAAAACATCCAAAATCTTGTTCTAAAGCTTGCAAGGGGGTCTGAAAAGCGTTTGGCAAGAATGAAAGGTAGTTGTCCAAAACTCGTTCTTTTCCAATAGAATAACCATGGAAAAGGCAGGAGAGTGGTAAAGTACTGTTTTCTCTAAGTCTGAAGGCTGCCCACACTGTGCCTGCGTGCTGCAGCTTGCATCTTCGCCTTTGGGAAGCTGCCGCTCGCCGATTCTCCCGGAGGCGAAGAAGCGGCTTCTTCGCACACAGAGCATTGTGGCGAGCGCAGGGAGCTCCTGAGAGCGGTTTGTGCCGAAAGAAGCCCGGGACCGGCACTTAGCTTCGGAGAGCTGCGTATCTGCGTCTTCTGCGTGTCTTGCCGCTCTACACTCAGCAAAAAGCTTTTCCACCATATCTTGCAAGGAGAAACTCTGCCAGGAAAGAAAACATCCAAAATCTTGTTCTAAAGCTTGCACGGGGGTCTGCAAAGAGTTTGGCAAGAATGAAAGGTAGTTGTCCAAAACTCGTTCTTTTCCAATAGAATAACCATGGAAAAGGCAGGAGAGTGGTAAAGTACTGTTTTCTCTAAGTCTGAAGGCTGCCCACACTGTGCCTGCGTGCTGCAGCTTGCATCTTCGCCTTTGGGAAGCTGCCGCTCGCCGATTCTCCCGGAGGCGAAGAAGCGGCTTCTTCACACACAGAGCATTGTGGCGAGCGCAGGGAGCTCCTGAGAGCGGTTTGTGCCGAAAGAAGCCCGGGACCGGCACTTAGCTTCGGAGAGCTGCGTATCTGCGTCTTCTGCGTGTCTTGCCGCTCTACACTCAGCAAAAAGCTTTTCCACCATATCTTGCAAGGAGAAACTCTGCCAGGAAAGAAAACATCCAAAATCTTGTTCTAAAGCTTGCACGGGGGTCTGCAAAGCGTTTGGCAAGAATGAAAGGTAGTTGTCCAAAACTCGTTCTTTTCCAATAGAATAACCATGGAAAAGGCAGGAGAGTGGTAAAGTACTGTTTTCTCGAAGTCTGAAGGCTGCCCACACTGTGCCTGTGTGCTGCAGCTTGCATCTTCGCCTTTGGGAAGCTGCCGCTCGCCGATTCTCCCGGAGGCGAAGAAGCGGCTTCTTCGCACACAGAGCATTGTGGCGAGCGCAGGGAGCTCCTGAGAGCGGTTTGTGCCGAAAGAAGCCCGGGACCGGCACTTAGCTTCGGAGAGCTGCGTATCTGCGTCTTCTGCGTGTCTTGCCGCTCTACACTCAGCAAAAAGCTTTTCCACCATATCTTGCAAGGAGAAACTCTGCCAGGAAAGAAAACATCCAAAATCTTGTTCTAAAGCTTGCACGGGGGTCTGCAAAGAGTTTGGCAAGAATGAAAGGTAGTTGTCCAAAACTCGTTCTTTTCCAATAGAATAACCATGGAAAAGGCAGGAGAGTGGTAAAGTACTGTTTTCTCTAAGTCTGAAGGCTGCCCACACTGTGCCTGCGTGCTGCAGCTTGCATCTTCGCCTTTGGGAAGCTGCCGCTCGCCGATTCTCCCGGAGGCGAAGAAGCGGCTTCTTCGCACACAGAGCATTGTGGCGAGCGCAGGGAGCTCCTGAGAGCGGTTTGTGCCGAAAGAAGCCCGGGACCGGCACTTAGCTTCGGAGAGCTGCGTATCTGCGTCTTCTGCGTGTCTTGCCGCTCTACACTCAGCAAAAAGCTTTTCCACCATATCTTGCAAGGAGAAACTCTGCCAGGAAAGAAAACATCCAAAATCTTCTTCTAAAGCTTGCACGGGGGTCTGCAAAGAGTTTGGCAAGAATGAAAGGTAGTTGTCCAAAACTCGTTCTTTTCCAATAGAATAACCATGGAAAAGGCAGGAGAGTGGTAAAGTACTGTTTTCTCTAAGTCTGAAGGCTGCCCACACTGTGCCTGTGTGCTGCAGCTTGCATCTTCGCCTTTGGGAAGCTGCCGCTCGCCGATTCTCCCGGAGGCGAAGAAGCGGCTTCTTCGCACACAGAGCATTGTGGCGAGCGCAGGGAGCTCCTGAGAGCGGTTTGTGCCGAAAGAAGCCCGGGACCGGCACTTAGCTTCGGAGAGCTGCGTATCTGCGTCTTCTGCGTGTCTTGCCGCTCTACACTCAGCAAAAAGCTTTTCCACCAATCTTGCAAGGAGAAACTCTGCCAGGAAAGAAAACATCCAAAATCTTCTTCTAAAGCTTGCACGGGGGTCTGCAAAGAGTTTGGCAAGAATGAAAGGTAGTTGTCCAAAACTCGTTCTTTTCCAATAGAATAACCATGGAAAAGGCAGGAGAGTGGTAAAGTACTGTTTTCTCTAAGTCTGAAGGCTGCCCACACTGTGCCTGTGTGCTGCAGCTTGCATCTTCGCCTTTGGGAAGCTGCCGCTCGCCGATTCTCCCGGAGGCGAAGAAGCGGCTTCTTCGCACACAGAGCATTGTGGCGAGCGCAGGGAGCTCCTGAGAGCGGTTTGTGCCGAAAGAAGCCCGGGACCGGCACTTAGCTTCGGAGAGCTGCGTATCTGCGTCTTCTGCGTGTCTTGCCGCTCTACACTCAGCAAAAAGCTTTTCCACCATATCTTGCAAGGAGAAACTCTGCCAGGAAAGAAAACATCCAAAATCTTGTTCTAAAGCTTGCACGGGGGTCTGCAAAGAGTTTGGCAAGAATGAAAGGTAGTTGTCCAAAACTCGTTCTTTTCCAATAGAATAACCATGGAAAAGGCAGGAGAGTGGTAAAGTACTGTTTTCTCTAAGTCTGAAGGCTGCCCACACTGTGCCTGTGTGCTGCAGCTTGCATCTTCGCCTTTGGGAAGCTGCCGCTCGCCGATTCTCCCGGAGGCGAAGAAGCGGCTTCTTCGCACACAGAGCATTGTGGCGAGCGCAGGGAGCTCCTGAGAGCGGTTTGTGCCGAAAGAAGCCCGGGACCGGCACTTAGCTTCGGAGAGCTGCGTATCTGCGTCTTCTGCGTGTCTTGCCGCTCTACACTCAGCAAAAAGCTTTTCCACCATATCTTGCAAGGAGAAACTCTGCCAGGAAAGAAAACATCCAAAATCTTGTTCTAAAGCTTGCACGGGGGTCTGCAAAGAGTTTGGCAAGAATGAAAGGTAGTTGTCCAAAACTCGTTCTTTTCCAATAGAATAACCATGGAAAAGGCAGGAGAGTGGTAAAGTACTGTTTTCTCGAAGTCTGAAGGCTGCCCACACTGTGCCTGTGTGCTGCAGCTTGCATCTTCGCCTTTGGGAAGCTGCCGCTCGCCGATTCTCCCGGAGGCGAAGAAGCGGCTTCTTCGCACACAGAGCATTGTGGCGAGCGCAGGGAGCTCCTGAGAGCGGTTTGTGCCGAAAGAAGCCCGGGACCGGCACTTAGCTTCGGAGAGCTGCGTATCTGCGTCTTCTGCGTGTCTTGCCGCTCTACACTCAGCAAAAAGCTTTTCCACCATATCTTGCAAGGAGAAACTCTGCCAGGAAAGAAAACATCCAAAATCTTGTTCTAAAGCTTGCACGGGGGTCTGCAAAGAGTTTGGCAAGAATGAAAGGTAGTTGTCCCAAAACTCGTTCTTTTCCAATAGAATAACCATGGAAAAGGCAGGAGAGTGGTAAAGTACTGTTTTCTCTAAGTCTGAAGGCTGCCCACACTGTGCCTGTGTGCTGCAGCTTGCATCTTCGCCTTTGGGAAGCTGCCGCTCGCCGATTCTCCAGGAGGCGAAGAAGCGGCTTCTTCGCACACAGAGCATTGTGGCGAGCGCAGGGAGCTCCTGAGAGCGGTTTGTGCCAAAAGAAGCCCGGGACCGGCACTTAGCTTCGGAGAGCTGCGTATCTGCGTCTTCTGCGTGTCTTGCCGCTCTACACTCAGCAAAAAGCTTTTCCACCATATCTTGCAAGGAGAAACTCTGCCAGGAAAGAAAACATCCAAAATCTTCTTCTAAAGCTTGCACGGGGGTCTGCAAAGAGTTTGGCAAGAATGAAAGGTAGTTGTCCAAAACTCGTTCTTTTCCAATAGAATAACCATGGAAAAGGCAGGAGAGTGGTAAAGTACTGTTTTCTCTAAGTCTGAAGGCTGCCCACACTGTGCCTGCGTGCTGCAGCTTGCATCTTCGCCTTTGGGAAGCTGCCGCTCGCCGATTCTCCCGGAGGCGAAGAAGCGGCTTCTTCGCACACAGAGCATTGTGGCGAGCGCAGGGAGCTCCTGAGAGCGGTTTGTGCCGAAAGAAGCCCGGGACCGGCACTTAGCTTCGGAGAGCTGCGTATCTGCGTCTTCTGCGTGTCTTGCCGCTCTACACTCAGCAAAAAGCTTTTCCACCATATCTTGCAAGGAGAAACTCTGCCAGGAAAGAAAACATCCAAAATCTTCTTCTAAAGCTTGCACGGGGGTCTGCAAAGAGTTTGGCAAGAATGAAAGGTAGTTGTCCAAAACTCGTTCTTTTCCAATAGAATAACCATGGAAAAGGCAGGAGAGTGGTAAAGTACTGTTTTCTCTAAGTCTGAAGGCTGCCCACACTGTGCCTGTGTGGTGCAGCTTGCATCTTCGCCTTTGGGAAGCTGCCGCTCGCCGATTCTCCCGGAGGCGAAGAAGCGGCTTCTTCGCACACAGAGCATTGTGGCGAGCGCAGGGAGCTCCTGAGAGCGGTTTGTGCCGAAAGAAGCCCGGGACCGGCACTTAGCTTCGGAGAGCTGCGTATCTGCGTCTTCTGCGTGTCTTGCCGCTCTACACTCAGCAAAAAGCTTTTCCACCATATCTTGCAAGGAGAAACTCTGCCAGGAAAGAAAACATCCAAAATCTTGTTCTAAAGCTTGCACGGGGGTCTGCAAAGAGTTTGGCAAGAATGAAAGGTAGTTGTCCAAAACTCGTTCTTTTCCAATAGAATAACCATGGAAAAGGCAGGAGAGTGGTAAAGTACTGTTTTCTCTAAGTCTGAAGGCTGCCCACACTGTGCCTGCGTGCTGCAGCTTGCATCTTCGCCTTTGGGAAGCTGCCGCTCGCCGATTCTCCCGGAGGCGAAGAAGCGGCTTCTTCGCACACAGAGCATTGTGGCGAGCGCAGGGAGCTCCTGAGAGCGGTTTGTGCCGAAAGAAGCCCGGGACCGGCACTTAGCTTCGGAGAGCTGCGTATCTGCGTCTTCTGCGTGTCTTGCCGCTCTACACTCAGTAAAAAGCTTTTCCACCATATCTTGCAAGGAGAAACTCTGCCAGGAAAGAAAACATCCAAAATCTTGTTCTAAAGCTTGCACGGGGGTCTGCAAAGAGTTTGGCAAGAATGAAAGGTAGTTGTCCAAAACTCGTTCTTTTCCAATAGAATAACCATGGAAAAGGCAGGAGAGTGGTAAAGTACTGTTTTCTCTAAGTTTGAAGGCTGCCCACACTGTGCCTGCGTGCTGCAGCTTGCATCTTCGCCTTTGGGAAGCTGCCGCTATTCTCCCGGAGGCGAAGAAGCGGCTTCTTCGCACACAGAGCATTGTGGCGAGCGCAGGGAGCTCCTGAGAGCGGTTTGTGCCGAAAGAAGCCCGGGACCGGCACTTAGCTTCGGAGAGCTGCGTATCTGCGTCTTCTGCGTGTCTTGCCGCTCTACACTCAGCAAAAAGCTTTTCCACCATATCTTGCAAGGAGAAACTCTGCCAGGAAAGAAAACATCCAAAATCTTGTTCTAAAGCTTGCACGGGGGTCTGCAAAGAGTTTGGCAAGAATGAAAGGTAGTTGTCCAAAACTCGTTCTTTTCCAATAGAATAACCATGGAAAAGGCAGGAGAGTGGTAAAGTACTGTTTTCTCTAAGTTTGAAGGCTGCCCACACTGTGCCTGTGTGCTGCAGCTTGCATCTTCGCCTTTGGGAAGCTGCCGCTCGCCGATTCTCCAGGAGGCGAAGAAGCGGCTTCTTCGCACACAGAGCATTGTGGCGAGCGCAGGGAGCTCCTGAGAGCGGTTTGTGCCGAAAGAAGCCCGGGACCGGCACTTAGCTTCGGAGAGCTGCGTATCTGCGTCTTCTGCGTGTCTTGCCGCTCTACACTCAGCAAAAAGCTTTTCCACCATATCTTGCAAAGAGAAACTCTGCCAGGAAAGTAAACATCCAAAATCTTCTTCTAAAGCTTGCACGGGGTCTGCAAAGAGTTTGGCAAGAATGAAAGGTAGTTGTCCAAAACTCGTTCTTTTCCAATAGAATAACCATGGAAAAGGCAGGAGAGTGGTAAAGTACTGTTTTCTCTAAGTCTGAAGGCTGCCCACACTGTGCCTGCGTGCTGCAGCTTGCATCTTCGCCTTTGGGAAGCTGCCGCTCGCCGATTCTCCCGGAGGCGAAGAAGCGGCTTCTTCGCACACAGAGCATTGTGGCGAGCGCAGGGAGCTCCTGAGAGCGGTTTGTGCCGAAAGAAGCCCGGCACCGGCACTTAGCTTCGGAGAGCTGCGTATCTGCGTCTTCTGCGTGTCTTGCCGCTCTACACTCAGTAAAAAGCTTTTCCACCATATCTTGCAAGGAGAAACTCTGCCAGGAAAGAAAACATCCAAAATCTTGTTCTAAAGCTTGCACAGGGGGTCTGCAAAGAGTTTGGCAAGAATGAAAGGTAGTTGTCCAAAACTCGTTCTTTTCCAATAGAATAACCATGGAAAAGGCAGGAGAGTGGTAAAGTACTGTTTTCTCTAAGTCTGAAGGCTGCCCACACTGTGCCTGCGTGCTGCAGCTTGCATCTTCGCCTTTGGGAAGCTGCCGCTCGCCGATTCTCCCGGAGGCGAAGAAGCGGCTTCTTCGCACACAGAGCATTGTGGCGAGCGCAGGGAGCTCCTGAGAGCGGTTTGTGCCGAAAGAAGCCCGGCACCGGCACTTAGCTTCGGAGAGCTGCGTATCTGCGTCTTCTGCGTGTCTTGCCGCTCTACACTCAGCAAAAAGCTTTTCCACCATATCTTGCAAGGAGAAACTCTGCCAGGAAAGAAAACATCCAAAATCTTCTTCTAAAGCTTGCACGGGGGTCTGCAAAGAGTTTGGCAAGAATGAAAGGTAGTTGTCCAAAACTCGTTCTTTTCCAATAGAATAACCATGGAAAAGGCAGGAGAGTGGTAAAGTACTGTTTTCTCGAAGTCTGAAGGCTGCCCACACTGTGCCTGTGTGCTGCAGCTTGCATCTTCGCCTTTGGGAAGCTGCCGCTCGCCGATTCTCCCGGAGGCGAAGAAGCGGCTTCTTCGCACACAGAGCATTGTGGCGAGCGCAGGGAGCTCCTGAGAGCGGTTTGTGCCGAAAGAAGCCCGGGACCGGCACTTAGCTTCGGAGAGCTGCGTATCTGCGTCTTCTGCGTGTCTTGCCGCTCTACACTCAGCAAAAGCTTTTCCACCATATCTTGCAAGGAGAAACTCTGCCAGGAAAGAAAACATCCAAAATCTTCTTCTAAAGCTTGCACGGGGGTCTGCAAAGAGTTTGGCAAGAATGAAAGGTAGTTGTCCAAAACTCGTTCTTTTCCAATAGAATAACCATGGAAAAGGCAGGAGAGTGGTAAAGTACTGTTTTCTCTAAGTCTGAAGGCTGCCCACACTGTGCCTGCGTGCTGCAGCTTGCATCTTCGCCTTTGGGAAGCTGCCGCTCGCCGATTCTCCCGGAGGCGAAGAAGCGGCTTCTTCGCACACAGAGCATTGTGGCGAGCGCAGGGAGCTCCTGAGAGCGGTTTGTGCCGAAAGAAGCCCGGCACCGGCACTTAGCTTCGGAGAGCTGCGTATCTGCGTCTTCTGCGTGTCTTGCCGCTCTACACTCAGCAAAAGCTTTTCCACCATATCTTGCAAGGAGAAACTCTGCAGGAAAGAAAACATCCAAAATCTTGTTCTAAAGCTTGCACGGGGGTCTGCAAAGAGTTTGGCAAGAATGAAAGGTAGTTGTCCAAAACTCGTTCTTTTCCATAGAATAACCATGGAAAAGGCAGGAGAGTGGTAAAGTACTGTTTTCTCGAAGTCTGAAGCTGCCCACACTGTGCCTGTGTGCTGCAGCTTGCATCTTCGCCTTTGGGAAGCTGCCGCTCGCCGATTCTCCCGGAGGCGAAGAAGCGGCTTCTTCGCACACAGAGCATTGGTGGCGAGCGCAGGGAGCTCCTGAGAGCGGTTTGTGCCGAAAGAAGCCCGGGACCGGCACTTAGCTTCGGAGAGCTGCGTATCTGCGTCTTCTGCGTGTCTTGCCGCTCTACACTCAGCAAAAAGCTTTTCCACCATATCTTGCAAGGAGAAACTCTGCCAGGAAAGAAAACATCCAAAATCTTGTTCTAAAGCTTGCAAGGGGGTCTGAAAAGCGTTTGGCAAGAAGAAAGGTAGTTGTCCAAAACTCGTTCTTTTCCAATAGAATAACCATGGAAAAGGCAGGAGAGTGGTAAAGTACTGTTTTCTCTAAGTCTGAAGGCTGCCCACACTGTGCCTGCGTGCTGCAGCTTGCATCTTCGCCTTTGGGAAGCTGCCGCTCGCCGATTCTCCCGGAGGCGAAGAAGCGGCTTCTTCGCACACAGAGCATGTGGCGAGCGCAGGGAGCTCCTGAGAGCGGTTTGTGCCGAAAGAAGCCCGGCACCGGCACTTAGCTTCGGAGAGCTGCGTATCTGCGTCTTCTGCGTGTCTTGCCGCTCTACACTCAGCAAAAAGCTTTTCCACCATATCTTGCAAGGAGAAACTCTGCCAGGAAAGAAAACATCCAAAATCTTCTTCTAAAGCTTGCACGGGGGTCTGCAAAGAGTTTGGCAAGAATGAAAGGTAGTTGTCCAAAACTCGTTCTTTTCCAATAGAATAACCATGGAAAGGCAGGAGAGTGGTAAAGTACTGTTTTCTCGAAGTCTGAAGGCTGCCCACACTGTGCCTGTGTGCTGCAGCTTGCATCTTCGCCTTTGGGAAGCTGCCGCTCGCCGATTCTCCCGGAGGCGAAGAAGCGGCTTCTTCGCACACAGAGCATTGTGGCGAGCGCAGGGAGCTCCTGAGAGCGGTTTGTGCCGAAAGAAGCCCGGGACCGGCACTTAGCTTCGGAGAGCTGCGTATCTGCGTCTTCTGCGTGTCTTGCCGCTCTACACTCAGCAAAAAGCTTTTCCACCATATCTTGCAAGAGAAACTCTGCCAGGAAAGAAAACATCCAAAATCTTGTTCTAAAGCTTGCACGGGGGTCTGCAAAGAGTTTGGCAAGAATGAAAGGTAGTTGTCCAAAACTCGTTCTTTTCCAATAGAATAACCATGGAAAAGGCAGGAGAGTGGTAAAGTACTGTTTTCTCTAAGTCTGAAGGCTGCCCACACTGTGCCTGCGTGCTGCAGCTTGCATCTTCGCCTTTGGGAAGCTGCCGCTCGCCGATTCTCCCGGAGGCGAAGAAGCGGCTTCTTCGCACACAGAGCATTGTGGCGAGCGCAGGGAGCTCCTGAGAGCGGTTTGTGCGAAAGAAGCCCGGGACCGGCACTTAGCTTCGGAGAGCTGCGTATCTGCGTCTTCTGCGTGTCTTGCCGCTCTACACTCAGCAAAAGCTTTTCCACCATATCTTGCAAGGAGAAACTCTGCCAGGAAAGAAAACATCCAAAATCTTGTTCTAAAGCTTGCACGGGCGTCTGCAAAGCGTTTGGCAAGAAGGAAAGGTAGTTGTCCAAAACTCGTTCTTTTCCAATAGAATAACCATGGAAAAGGCAGGAGAGTGGTAAAGTACTGTTTTCTCGAAGTCTGAAGGCTGCCCACACTGTGCCTGTGTGCTGCAGCTTGCATCTTCGCCTTTGGGAAGCTGCCGCTCGCCGATTCTCCCGGAGGCGAAGAAGCGGCTTCTTCGCACACAGAGCATTGTGGCGAGCGCAGGGAGCTCCTGAGAGCGGTTTGTGCCGAAAGAAGCCCGGGACCGGCACTTAGCTTCGGAGAGCTGCGTATCTGCGTCTTCTGCGTGTCTTGCCGCTCTACACTCAGCAAAAAGCTTTTTCCACCATATCTTGCAAGGAGAAACTCTGCCAGGAAAGAAAACATCCAAAATCTTCTTCTAAAGCTTGCACGGGGGTCCTGCAAAGAGTTTGGCAAGAATGAAAGGTAGTTGTCCAAAACTCGTTCTTTTCCAATAGAATAACCATGGAAAAGGCAGGAGAGTGGTAAAGTACTGTTTTCTCTAAGTCTGAAGGCTGCCCACACTGTGCCTGCGTGCTGCAGCTTGCATCTTCGCCTTTGGGAAGCTGCCGCTCCGCCGATTCTCCCGGAGGCGAAGAAGCGGCTTCTTCGCACACAGAGCATTGTGGCGAGCGCAGGGAGCTCCTGAGAGCGGTTTGTGCCGAAAGAAGCCCGGGACCGGCACTTAGCTTCGGAGAGCTGCGTATCTGCGTCTTCTGCGTGTCTTGGCCGCTCTACACTCAGCAAAAGCTTTTCCACCATATCTTGCAAGGAGAAACTCTGCCAGGAAAGAAAACATCCAAAATCTTCTTCTAAAGCTTGCACGGGGGTCTGCAAAGAGTTTGGCAAGAATGAAAGGTAGTTGTCCAAAACTCGTTCTTTTCCAATAGAATAACCATGGAAAAGGCAGGAGAGTGGTAAAGTACTGTTTTCTCTAAGTCTGAAGGCTGCCCACACTGTGCCTGTGTGCTGCAGCTTGCATCTTCGCCTTTGGGAAGCTGCCGCTCGCCGATTCTCCCGGAGGCGAAGAAGCGGCTTCTTCGCACACAGAGCATTGTGGCGAGCGCAGGGAGCTCCTGAGAGCGGTTTGTGCCGAAAGAAGCCCGGGACCGGCACTTAGCTTCGGAGAGCTGCGTATCTGCGTCTTCTGCGTGTCTTGCCGCTCTACACTCAGCAAAAGCTTTTCCACCATATCTTGCAAGGAGAAACTCTGCCAGGAAAGAAAACATCCAAAATCTTGTTCTAAAGCTTGCACGGGGGTCTGCAAAGAGTTTGGCAAGAATGAAAGGTAGTTGTCCAAAACTCGTTCTTTTCCATAGAATAACCATGGAAAAGGCAGGAGAGTGGTAAAGTACTGTTTTCTCTAAGTCTGAAGGCTGCCCACACTGTGCCTGTGTGCTGCAGCTTGCATCTTCGCCTTTGGGAAGCTGCCGCTCGCCGATTCTCCCGGAGGCGAAGAAGCGGCTTCTTCGCACACAGAGCATTGTGGCGAGCGCAGGGAGCTCCTGAGAGCGGTTTGTGCCGAAAGAAGCCCGGGACCGGCACTTAGCTTCGGAGAGCTGCGTATCTGCGTCTTCTGCGTGTCTTGCCGCTCTACACTCAGCAAAAAGCTTTTCCACCATATCTTGCAAGGAGAAACTCTGCCAGGAAAGAAAACATCCAAAATCTTGTTCTAAAGCTTGCACGGGGGTCTGCAAAGAGTTTGGCAAGAATGAAAGGTAGTTGTCCAAAACTCGTTCTTTTCCAATAGAATAACCATGGAAAAGGCAGGAGAGTGGTAAAGTACTGTTTTCTCTAAGTCTGAAGGCTGCCCACACTGTGCCTGTGTGCTGCAGCTTGCATCTTCGCCTTTGGGAAGCTGCCGCTCGCCGATTCTCCCGGAGGCGAAGAAGCGGCTTCTTCGCACACAAGAGCATTGTGGCGAGCGCAGGGAGCTCCTGAGAGCGGTTTGTGCCGAAAGAAGCCCGGGACCGGCACTTAGCTTCGGAGAGCTGCGTATCTGCGTCTTCTGCGTGTCTTGCCGCTCTACACTCAGCAAAAAGCTTTTCCACCATATCTTGCAAGGAGAAACTCTGCCAGGAAAGAAAACATCCAAAATCTTGTTCTAAAGCTTGCACGGGGGTCTGCAAAGAGTTTGGCAAGAATGAAAGGTAGTTGTCCAAAACTCGTTCTTTTCCAATAGAATAACCATGGAAAAGGCAGGAGAGTGGTAAAGTACTGTTTTCTCTAAGTCTGAAGGCTGCCCACACTGTGCCTGTGTGCTGCAGCTTGCATCTTCGCCTTTGGGAAGCTGCCGCTCGCCGATTCTCCAGGAGGCGAAGAAGCGGCTTCTTCGCACACAGAGCATTGTGGCGAGCGCAGGGAGCTCCTGAGAGCGGTTTGTGCCGAAAGAAGCCCGGGACCGGCACTTAGCTTCGGAGAGCTGCGTATCTGCGTCTCGCGTGTCTTGCCGCTCTACACTCAGCAAAAAGCTTTTCCACCATATCTTGCAAGGAGAAACTCTGCCAGGAAAGAAAACATCCAAAATCTTGTTCTAAAGCTTGCACGGGGGTCTGCAAAGAGTTTGGCAAGAATGAAAGGTAGTTGTCCAAAACTCGTTCTTTTCCAATAGAATAACCATGGAAAAGGCAGGAGAGTGGTAAAGTACTGTTTTCTCTAAGTCTGAAGGCTGCCCACACTGTGCCTGCGTGCTGCAGCTTGCATCTTCGCCTTTGGGAAGCTGCCGCTCGCCGATTCTCCCGGAGGCGAAGAAGCGGCTTCTTCGCACACAGAGCATTGTGGCGAGCGCAGGGAGCTCCTGAGAGCGGTTTGTGCCGAAAGAAGCCCGGCACCGGCACTTAGCTTCGGAGAGCTGCGTATCTGCGTCTTCTGCGTGTCTTGCCGCTCTACACTCAGCAAAAAGCTTTTCCACCATATCTTGCAAGGAGAAACTCTGCCAGGAAAGAAAACATCCAAAATCTTGTTCTAAAGCTTGCACGGGGGTCTGCAAAGAGTTTGGCAAGAATGAAAGGTAGTTGTCCAAAACTCGTTCTTTTCCAATAGAATAACCATGGAAAAGGCAGGAGAGTGGTAAAGTACTGTTTTCTCTAAGTCTGAAGGCTGCCCACACTGTGCCTGCGTGCTGCAGCTTGCATCTTCGCCTTTGGAAGCTGCCGCTCGCCGATTCTCCCGGAGGCGAAGAAGCGGCTTCTTCGCACACAGAGCATTGTGGCGAGCGCAGGGAGCTCCTGAGAGCGGTTTGTGCCGAAAGAAGCCCGGGACCGGCACTTAGCTCGGAGAGCTGCGTATCTGCGTCTTCTGCGTGTCTTGCCGCTCTACACTCAGCAAAAAGCTTTTCCACCATATCTTGCAAGGAGAAACTCTGCCAGGAAAGAAAACATCCAAAATCTTGTTCTAAAGCTTGCACGGGGGTCTGCAAAGAGTTTGGCAAGAATGAAAGGTATTTGTCCAAAACTCATTCTTTTCCAATAGAATAACCATGGAAAAGGCAGGAGAGTGGTAAAGTACTGTTTTCTCTAAGTTTGAAGCTGCCACACTGTGCCTGTGTGCTGCAGCTTGCATCTTCGCCTTTGGGAAGCTGCCGCTCGCCGATTCTCCGCCGCTCGCCGATTCTCCCGGAGGCGAAGAAGCGGCTTCTTCGCACACAGAGCATTGTGGCGAGCGCAGGGAGCTCCTGAGAGCGGTTTGTGCCGAAAGAAGCCCGGGACCGGCACTTAGCTTCGGAGAGCTGCGTATCTGCGTCTTCTGCGTGTCTTGCCGCTCTACACTCAGCAAAAAGCTTTTCCACCATATCTTGCAAGGAGAAACTCTGCCAGGAAAGAAAACATCCAAAATCTTGTTCTAAAGCTTGCACGGGGGTCTGCAAAGAGTTTGGCAAGAATGAAAGGTAGTTGTCCAAAACTCGTTCTTTTCCAATAGAATAACCATGGAAAAGGCAGGAGAGTGGTAAAGTACTGTTTTCTCGAAGTCTGAAGGCTGCCCACACTGTGCCTGTGTGCTGCAGCTTGCATCTTCGCCTTTGGGAAGCTGCCGCTCGCCGATTCTCCCGGAGGCGAAGAAGCGGCTTCTTCGCACACAGAGCATTGTGGCGAGCGCAGGGAGCTCCTGAGAGCGGTTTGTGCCGAAAGAAGCCCGGGACCGGCACTTAGCTTCGGAGAGCTGCGTATCTGCGTCTTCTGCGTGTCTTGCCGCTCTACACTCAGCAAAAAGCTTTTCCACCATATCTTGCAAGGAGAAACTCTGCCAGGAAAGAAAACATCCAAAATCTTGTTCTAAAGCTTGCAAGGGGGTCTGCAAAGCGTTTGGCAAGAATGAAAGGTAGTTGTCCAAAACTCGTTCTTTTCCAATAGAATAACCATGGAAAAGGCAGGAGAGTGGTAAAGTACTGTTTTCTCTAAGTCTGAAGGCTGCCCACACTGTGCCTGTGTGGTGCAGCTTGCATCTTCGCCTTTGGGAAGCTGCCGCTCGCCGATTCTCCAGGAGGCGAAGAAGCTGCTTCTTCGCACACAGAGCATTGTGGCGAGCGCAGGGAGCTCCTGAGAGCGGTTTGTGCCGAAAGAAGCCCGGGACCGGCACTTAGCTTCGGAGAGCTGCGTATCTGCGTCTTCTGCGTGTCTTGCCGCTCTACACTCAGCAAAAAGCTTTTCCACCATATCTTGCAAGGAGAAACTCTGCCAGGAAAGAAAACATCCAAAATCTTGTTCTAAAGCTTGCACGGGGGTCTGCAAAGAGTTTGGCAAGAATGAAAGGTAGTTGTCCAAAACTCGTTCTTTTCCAATAGAATAACCATGGAAAAGGCAGGAGAGTGGTAAAGTACTGTTTTCTCGAAGTCTGAAGGCTGCCCACACTGTGCCTGTGTGCTGCAGCTTGCATCTTCGCCTTTGGGAAGCTGCCGCTCGCCGTATTCTCCCGGAGGCGAAGAAGCGGCTTCTTCGCACACAGAGCATTGTGGCGAGCGCAGGGAGCTCCTGAGAGCGGTTTGTGCCGAAAGAAGCCCGGGACCGGCACTTAGCTTCGGAGAGCTGCGTATCTGCGTCTTCTGCGTGTCTTGCCGCTCTACACTCAGCAAAAAGCTTTTCCACCATATCTTGCAAGGAGAAACTCTGCCAGGAAAGAAAACATCCAAAATCTTGTTCTAAAGCTTGCACGGGGGTCTGCAAAGAGTTTGGCAAGAATGAAAGGTAGTTGTCCAAAACTCGTTCTTTTCCAATAGAATAACCATGGAAAAGGCAGGAGAGTGGTAAAGTACTGTTTTCTCGAAGTCTGAAGGCTGCCCACACTGTGCCTGTGTGCTGCAGCTTGCATCTTCGCCTTTGGGAAGCTGCCGCTCGCCGATTCTCCGGAGGCGAAGAAGCGGCTTCTTCGCACACAGAGCATTGTGGCGAGCGCAGGGAGCTCCTGAGAGCGGTTTGTGCCGAAAGAAGCCCGGGACCGGCACTTAGCTTCGGAGAGCTGCGTATCTGCGTCTTCTGCGTGTCTTGCCGCTCTACACTCAGCAAAAAGCTTTTCCACCATATCTTGCAAGGAGAAACTCTGCCAGGAAAGAAAACATCCAAAATCTTGTTCTAAAGCTTGCACGGGGGTCTGCAAAGAGTTTGGCAAGAATGAAAGGTAGTTGTCCAAAACTCGTTCTTTTCCAATAGAATAACCATGGAAAAGGCAGGAGAGTGGTAAAGTACTGTTTTCTCGAAGTCTGAAGGCTGCCCACACTGTGCCTGTGTGCTGCAGCTTGCATCTTCGCCTTTGGGAAGCTGCCGCTCGCCGATTCTCCCGGAGGCGAAGAAGCGGCTTCTTCGCACACAGAGCATTGTGGCGAGCGCAGGGAGCTCCTGAGAGCGGTTTGTGCCGAAAGAAGCCCGGGACCGGCACTTAGCTTCGGAGAGCTGCGTATCTGCGTCTTCTGCGTGTCTTGCCGCTCTACACTCAGCAAAAAGCTTTTCCACCATATCTTGCAAGGAGAAACTCTGCCAGGAAAGAAAACATCCAAAATCTTGTTCTAAAGCTTGCAAGGGGGTCTGCAAAGCGTTTGGCAAGAATGAAAGGTAGTTGTCCAAAACTCGTTCTTTTCCAATAGAATAACCATGGAAAAGGCAGGAGAGTGGTAAAGTACTGTTTTCTCTAAGTCTGAAGGCTGCCCACACTGTGCCTGCGTGCTGCAGCTTGCATCTTCGCCTTTGGGAAGCTGCCGCTCGCCGATTCTCCCGGAGGCGAAGAAGCGGCTTCTTCGCACACAGAGCATTGTGGCGAGCGCAGGGAGCTCCTGAGAGCGGTTTGTGCCGAAAGAAGCCCGGGACCGGCACTTAGCTTCGGAGAGCTGCGTATCTGCGTCTTCTGCGTGTCTTGCCGCTCTACACTCAGCAAAAAGCTTTTCCACCATATCTTGCAAGGAGAAACTCTGCCAGGAAAGAAAACATCCAAAATCTTGTTCTAAAGCTTGCACGGGGGTCTGCAAAGAGTTTGGCAAGAATGAAAGGTAGTTGTCCAAAACTCGTTCTTTTCCAATAGAATAACCATGGAAAAGGCAGGAGAGTGGTAAAGTACTGTTTTCTCGAAGTCTGAAGGCTGCCCACACTGTGCCTGTGTGGTGCAGCTTGCATCTTCGCCTTTGGGAAGCTGCCGCTCGCCGATTCTCCCGGAGGCGAAGAAGCGGCTTCTTCGCACACAGAGCATTGTGGCGAGCGCAGGGAGCTCCTGAGAGCGGTTTGTGCCGAAAGAAGCCCGGGACCGGCACTTAGCTTCGGAGAGCTGCGTATCTGCGTCTTCTGCGTGTCTTGCCGCTCTACACTCAGCAAAAAGCTTTTCCACCATATCTTGCAAGGAGAAACTCTGCCAGGAAAGAAAACATCCAAAATCTTGTTCTAAAGCTTGCACGGGGGTCTGCAAAGAGTTTGGCAAGAATGAAAGGTAGTTGTCCAAAACTCGTTCTTTTCCAATAGAATAACCATGGAAAAGGCAGGAGAGTGGTAAAGTACTGTTTTCTCTAAGTCTGAAGGCTGCCCACACTGTGCCTGTGTGCTGCAGCTTGCATCTTCGCCTTTGGGAAGCTGCCGCTCGCCGATTCTCCCGGAGGCGAAGAAGCGGCTTCTTCGCACACAGAGCATTGTGGCGAGCGCAGGGAGCTCCTGAGAGCGGTTTGTGCCGAAAGAAGCCCGGGACCGGCACTTAGCTTCGGAGAGCTGCGTATCTGCGTCTTCTGCGTGTCTTGCCGCTCTACACTCAGTAAAAAGCTTTTCCACCATATCTTGCAAGGAGAAACTCTGCCAGGAAAGAAAACATCCAAAATCTTGTTCTAAAGCTTGCACGGGGGTCTGCAAAGAGTTTGGCAAGAATGAAAGGTAGTTGTCCAAAACTCGTTCTTTTCCAATAGAATAACCATGAAAAAGGCAGGAGAGTGGTAAAGTACTGTTTTCTCTAAGTCTGAAGGCTGCCCACACTGTGCCTGTGTGCTGCAGCTTGCATCTTCGCCTTTGGGAAGCTGCCGCTCGCCGATTCTCCAGGAGGCGAAGAAGCGGCTTCTTCGCACACAGAGCATTGTGGCGAGCGCAGGGAGCTCCTGAGAGCGGTTTGTGCCGAAAGAAGCCCGGGACCGGCACTTAGCTTCGGAGAGCTGCGTATCTGCGTCTTCTGCGTGTCTTGCCGCTCTACACTCAGCAAAAAGCTTTTCCACCATATCTTGCAAGGAGAAACTCTGCCAGGAAAGAAAACATCCAAAATCTTGTTCTAAAGCTTGCACGGGGGTCTGCAAAGAGTTTGGCAAGAATGAAAGGTAGTTGTCCAAAACTCGTTCTTTTCCAATAGAATAACCATGGAAAAGGCAGGAGAGTGGTAAAGTACTGTTTTCTCGAAGTCTGAAGGCTGCCCACACTGTGCCTGTGTGCTGCAGCTTGCATCTTCGCCTTTGGGAAGCTGCCGCTCGCCGATTCTCCCGGAGGCGAAGAAGCGGCTTCTTTGCACACAGAGCATTGTGGCGAGCGCAGGGAGCTCCTGAGAGCGGTTTGTGCCGAAAGAAGCCCGGGACCGGCACTTAGCTTCGGAGAGCTGCGTATCTGCGTCTTCTGCGTGTCTTGCCGCTCTACACTCAGCAAAAAGCTTTTCCACCATATCTTGCAAGGAGAAACTCTGCCAGGAAAGAAAACATCCAAAATCTTGTTCTAAAGCTTGCAAGGGGGTCTGCAAAGCGTTTGGCAAGAATGAAAGGTAGTTGTCCAAAACTCGTTCTTTTCCAATAGAATAACCATGGAAAAGGCAGGAGAGTGGTAAAGTACTGTTTTCTCTAAGTCTGAAGGCTGCCCACACTGTGCCTGCGTGCTGCAGCTTGCATCTTCGCCTTTGGGAAGCTGCCGCTCGCCGATTCTCCCGGAGGCGAAGAAGCGGCTTCTTCGCACACAGAGCATTGTGGCGAGCGCAGGGAGCTCCTGAGAGCGGTTTGTGCCGAAAGAAGCCCGGGACCGGCACTTAGCTTCGGAGAGCTGCGTATCTGCGTCTTCTGCGTGTCTTGCCGCTCTACACTCAGCAAAAAGCTTTTCCACCATATCTTGCAAGGAGAAACTCTGCCAGGAAAGAAAACATCCAAAATCTTGTTCTAAAGCTTGCACGGGGGTCTGCAAAGAGTTTGGCAAGAATGAAAGGTAGTTGTCCAAAACTCGTTCTTTTCCAATAGAATAACCATGGAAAAGGCAGGAGAGTGGTAAAGTACTGTTTTCTCGAAGTCTGAAGGCTGCCCACACTGTGCCTGTGTGGTGCAGCTTGCATCTTCGCCTTTGGGAAGCTGCCGCTCGCCGATTCTCCCGGAGGCGAAGAAGCGGCTTCTTCGCACACAGAGCATTGTGGCGAGCGCAGGGAGCTCCTGAGAGCGGTTTGTGCCGAAAGAAGCCCGGGACCGGCACTTAGCTTCGGAGAGCTGCGTATCTGCGTCTTCTGCGTGTCTTGCCGCTCTACACTCAGCAAAAAGCTTTTCCACCATATCTTGCAAGGAGAAACTCTGCCAGGAAAGAAAACATCCAAAATCTTGTTCTAAAGCTTGCACGGGGGTCTGCAAAGAGTTTGGCAAGAATGAAAGGTAGTTGTCCAAAACTCGTTCTTTTCCAATAGAATAACCATGGAAAAGGCAGGAGAGTGGTAAAGTACTGTTTTCTCGAAGTCTGAAGGCTGCCCACACTGTGCCTGCGTGCTGCAGCTTGCATCTTCGCCTTTGGGAAGCTGCCGCTCGCCGATTCTCCCGGAGGCGAAGAAGCGGCTTCTTCGCACACAGAGCATTGTGGCGAGCGCAGGGAGCTCCTGAGAGCGGTTTGTGCCGAAAGAAGCCCGGGACCGGCACTTAGCTTCGGAGAGCTGCGTATCTGCGTCTTCTGCGTGTCTTGCCGCTCTACACTCAGCAAAAAGCTTTTCCACCATATCTTGCAAGGAGAAACTCTGCCAGGAAAGAAAACATCCAAAATCTTGTTCTAAAGCTTGCACGGGGGTCTGCAAAGAGTTTGGCAAGAATGAAAGGTAGTTGTCCAAAACTCGTTCTTTTCCAATAGAATAACCATGGAAAAGGCAGGAGAGTGGTAAAGTACTGTTTTCTCGAAGTCTGAAGGCTGCCCACACTGTGCCTGTGTGCTGCAGCTTGCATCTTCGCCTTTGGGAAGCTGCCGCTCGCCGATTCTCCAGGAGGCGAAGAAGCTGCTTCTTCGCACACAGAGCATTGTGGCGAGCGCAGGGAGCTCCTGAGAGCGGTTTGTGCCGAAAGAAGCCCGGGACCGGCACTTAGCTTCGGAGAGCTGCGTATCTGCGTCTTCTGCGTGTCTTGCCGCTCTACACTCAGCAAAAAGCTTTTCCACCATATCTTGCAAGGAGAAACTCTGCCAGGAAAGAAAACATCCAAAATCTTCTTCTAAAGCTTGCACGGGGGTCTGCAAAGAGTTTGGCAAGAATGAAAGGTAGTTGTCCAAAACTCGTTCTTTTCCAATAGAATAACCATGGAAAAGGCAGGAGAGTGGTAAAGTACTGTTTTCTCGAAGTCTGAAGGCTGCCCACACTGTGCCTGCGTGCTGCAGCTTGCATCTTCGCCTTTGGGAAGCTGCCGCTCGCCGATTCTCCCGGAGGCGAAGAAGCGGCTTCTTCGCACACAGAGCATTGTGGCGAGCGCAGGGAGCTCCTGAGAGCGGTTTGTGCCGAAAGAAGCCCGGGACCGGCACTTAGCTTCGGAGAGCTGCGTATCTGCGTCTTCTGCGTGTCTTGCCGCTCTACACTCAGCAAAAAGCTTTTCCACCATATCTTGCAAGGAGAAACTCTGCCAGGAAAGAAAACATCCAAAATCTTGTTCTAAAGCTTGCACGGGGGTCTGCAAAGAGTTTGGCAAGAATGAAAGGTAGTTGTCCAAAACTCGTTCTTTTCCAATAGAATAACCATGGAAAAGGCAGGAGAGTGGTAAAGTACTGTTTTCTCTAAGTCTGAAGGCTGCCCACACTGTGCCTGTGTGCTGCAGCTTGCATCTTCGCCTTTGGGAAGCTGCCGCTCGCCGATTCTCCCGGAGGCGAAGAAGCGGCTTCTTCGCACACAGAGCATTGTGGCGAGCGCAGGGAGCTCCTGAGAGCGGTTTGTGCCGAAAGAAGCCCGGGACCGGCACTTAGCTTCGGAGAGCTGCGTATCTGCGTCTTCTGCGTGTCTTGCCGCTCTACACTCAGCAAAAAGCTTTTCCACCATATCTTGCAAGGAGAAACTCTGCCAGGAAAGAAAACATCCAAAATCTTGTTCTAAAGCTTGCACGGGGGTCTGCAAAGAGTTTGGCAAGAATGAAAGGTAGTTGTCCAAAACTCGTTCTTTTCCAATAGAATAACCATGGAAAAGGCAGGAGAGTGGTAAAGTACTGTTTTCTCGAAGTCTGAAGGCTGCCCACACTGTGCCTGCGTGCTGCAGCTTGCATCTTCGCCTTTGGGAAGCTGCCGCTCGCCGATTCTCCCGGAGGCGAAGAAGCGGCTTCTTCGCACACAGAGCATTGTGGCGAGCGCAGGGAGCTCCTGAGAGCGGTTTGTGCCGAAAGAAGCCCGGGACCGGCACTTAGCTTCGGAGAGCTGCGTATCTGCGTCTTCTGCGTGTCTTGCCGCTCTACACTCAGCAAAAAAGCTTTTCCACCATATCTTGCAAGGAGAAACTCTGCCAGGAAAGAAAACATCCAAAATCTTGTTCTAAAGCTTGCAAGGGGGTCTGCAAAGCGTTTGGCAAGAATGAAAGGTAGTTGTCCAAAACTCGTTCTTTTCCAATAGAATAACCATGGAAAAGGCAGGAGAGTGGTAAAGTACTGTTTTCTCTAAGTCTGAAGGCTGCCCACACTGTGCCTGCGTGCTGCAGCTTGCATCTTCGCCTTTGGGAAGCTGCCGCTCGCCGATTCTCCCGGAGGCGAAGAAGCG
Source organism: Molothrus aeneus (assembly GCF_037042795.1). NCBI lineage: Eukaryota > Metazoa > Chordata > Aves > Passeriformes > Icteridae > Molothrus > Molothrus aeneus. Next base: position 198,044 of record NW_027098840.1, read on the forward strand.
GCTTCTTCGCACACAGAGCATTGTGGCGAGCGCAGGGAGCTCCTGAGAGCGGTTTGTGCCGAAAGAAGCCCGGGACCGGCACTTAGCTTCGGAGAGCTGCGTATCTGCGTCTTCTGCGTGTCTTGCCGCTCTACACTCAGCAAAAAGCTTTTCCACCATATCTTGCAAGGAGAAACTCTGCCAGGAAAGAAAACATCCAAAATCTTCTTCTAAAGCTTGCACGGGGGTCTGCAAAGAGTTTGGCAAGAATGAAAGGTAGTTGTCCAAAACTCGTTCTTTTCCAATAGAATAACCATGGAAAAGGCAGGAGAGTGGTAAAGTACTGTTTTCTCGAAGTCTGAAGGCTGCCCACACTGTGCCTGTGTGCTGCAGCTTGCATCTTCGCCTTTGGGAAGCTGCCGCTCGCCGATTCTCCCGGAGGCGAAGAAGCGGCTTCTTCGCACACAGAGCATTGTGGCGAGCGCAGGGAGCTCCTGAGAGCGGTTTGTGCCGAAAGAAGCCCGGGACCGGCACTTAGCTTCGGAGAGCTGCGTATCTGCGTCTTCTGCGTGTCTTGCCGCTCTACACTCAGCAAAAAGCTTTTCCACCATATCTTGCAAGGAGAAACTCTGCCAGGAAAGAAAACATCCAAAATCTTCTTCTAAAGCTTGCACGGGGGTCTGCAAAGAGTTTGGCAAGAATGAAAGGTAGTTGTCCAAAACTCGTTCTTTTCCAATAGAATAACCATGGAAAAGGCAGGAGAGTGGTAAAGTACTGTTTTCTCGAAGTCTGAAGGCTGCCCACACTGTGCCTGTGTGGTGCAGCTTGCATCTTCGCCTTTGGGAAGCTGCCGCTCGCCGATTCTCCCGGAGGCGAAGAAGCGGCTTCTTCGCACACAGAGCATTGTGGCGAGCGCAGGGAGCTCCTGAGAGCGGTTTGTGCCGAAAGAAGCCCGGGACCGGCACTTAGCTTCGGAGAGCTGCGTATCTGCGTCTTCTGCGTGTCTTGCCGCTCTACACTCAGCAAAAAGCTTTTCCACCATATCTTGCAAGGAGAAACTCTGCCAGGAAAGAAAACATCCAAAATCTTGTTCTAAAGCTTGCACGGGGGTCTGCAAAGAGTTTGGCAAGAATGAAAGGTAGTTGTCCAAAACTCGTTCTTTTCCAATAGAATAACCATGGAAAAGGCAGGAGAGTGGTAAAGTACTGTTTTCTCTAAGTCTGAAGGCTGCCCACACTGTGCCTGTGTGCTGCAGCTTGCATCTTCGCCTTTGGGAAGCTGCCGCTCGCCGATTCTCCCGGAGGCGAAGAAGCGGCTTCTTCGCACACAGAGCATTGTGGCGAGCGCAGGGAGCTCCTGAGAGCGGTTTGTGCCGAAAGAAGCCCGGGACCGGCACTTAGCTTCGGAGAGCTGCGTATCTGCGTCTTCTGCGTGTCTTGCCGCTCTACACTCAGTAAAAAGCTTTTCCACCATATCTTGCAAGGAGAAACTCTGCCAGGAAAGAAAACATCCAAAATCTTGTTCTAAAGCTTGCACGGGGGTCTGCAAAGAGTTTGGCAAGAATGAAAGGTAGTTGTCCAAAACTCGTTCTTTTCCAATAGAATAACCATGGAAAAGGCAGGAGAGTGGTAAAGTACTGTTTTCTCTAAGTCTGAAGGCTGCCCACACT